>NW_019942931.1:61673-71223 GCF_002910315.2 Salvelinus sp. IW2-2015
TACATGCATCATCACCACACCTAACCACTGGAGAGCTCTGTCACATCACAGCATATCCATCTAACCATCATGCATCACCACACTAACCACTGGAAGGCTCTTTCATCACAGCATAGCTCAACCGTCCTAATCTACACACCACAACAATAAACCAACGAGCAGTGACTTCTCCCAATGCCTGCCTATCCATGACCCGATCTTAATCAACTGGACAATTACGGTAAACAAAAGAATCATTTTAGTTCTTGAACTATGGAGCTCATATGAAACACTTGCAAGCCAAGTGTCCATTGCCAATGAATGGCATCAAAATGTGCACAATATTGGGATGCACCAAGTTGTCTTCTATCGACGCAGTGCAGATATCCACTTCTGCATTCTAACCTTGTCATTTGTCCATAACCTTAATCATACTGTATCTCAACATTGGAACTGACTGTAAGCTGTTTAATATTATCATGATGCATGTACATACAAAAATATATTTTTATATACATTCTCATTATTTGAATCTGAATATCCTTTATGCCTGATTAGACAAACACTTGTCATCTTTATTGAGTTGACATTCAATTCCAGACATACATAACATCTATGCCCTTTTCTAAACCAGTCATACATAACATCATGCCTTTTCTAAACCAGTCAACATAACATCATGCCCTTTTCTAAACAGTCATACATAACATCATGCCTTTTCTAACCATCATACATACATCAGCCTTTTCTAAACCAGTCATACAAACATCATCCCTTTTCTAAACCAGTCATACAATAACATCATCCCTTTTCTAAACCAGTCATACAGAAATCATGCCCTTTTCTAAACCAGTCATACAGAAACATCATGCCTTTTCTAAACCAGTCATAAGAACACCATGCCTTTTCTAAACCAGTCATACATAACATCATGCCCTTTCTAAACATCATACATAACATCATGCCCTTTTCTAAACCAGTCATACAAATCATCATGCCTTTTCTACCAGTCATACATAACATCATGCCCTTTCTTAAACAGTCATACAGAACATCATGCCCTTTTCTTTAATACACTCATACAAACATGCCTTTTCTAACCAGTCATATCAGAATCAGTTTGCCTTTCTATAACCAGTCATACAGAACATCATGCCCTTTTCTAACCATCATACATAACAATCTATCCTTTTCATAAACCATGTCATACAGAACATCATGCCCTTTTCAAACCAGTCATTACAAACATCTTATGCCCTTCTAACCAGTCATTACATAACATCATGCCTTTTCTTAAACCAGTCATACATCAGAACATAATGCCTTTTCTAAACAGTCATACAGAACTTCATGCCCTTTTCTAAACCAGTCATACGACATCATCCCTTTTCTAAACCAGTCATACAGATACATCATGCCCTTTTTTCTAAACCAGTCATACAGAACATCATGCCCTTTTTCTTAAACCAGTCATTACAACATCATTATGCCTTTTCTAAACCAGTCATACAACTCAGCCCTTTTCTAAACCAGCTCATACATAACATCATGCCCTTTGTCTAACCATCATACAACATCTATGCCCTTTTCTAAACCAGTCATTACAGAACATCATCCTTTTTAAACCAGTCATACAGACATCATGCCTTTTCTAAACCAGTCATACATAACATCATGCCTTTTTAAGACATTCATTATCAAATACATGCCCTTTTCTAACCAGTCATACAGAAATCATGCCCTTTTCTAAACAGTCATACAAACATCATCCCTTTTCTAAACCATCAACATAATCACCTTTTCTAAAACAGTCATACAAACATCATGCCTTTTCTAAACCAGTCATACAACATTATGCCTTTTCTAACACCAGTCATACAGAACATCATATGCCCTTTTCTAAACCAGTCATACAAACATCATGCCCTTTTCTAAACCAGTCATACATAACATATGCCCTTCTAAATAGTCATACAAACATCATCCTTTTCTAAACCATCATACATAACATCATGCCCTTTTCTAAACAGTCATACAGAACATCATGCCTTTTCTAAACCATCATACGAAACACCCTTTTCTAAACCAGTCATACAGAAACATCATGCCCTTTTCTAAACCAGTCATACGAACATCATGCCTTTTCTCACAGTCATATATAACATCATGCCCTTTTCTATAACTAGTCATTACATAACATCATCGCCCTTTTTCCATGCCCTTTTCTAAACTATTCCCATCTTCCTATGTGAGAGGATAAGGTAAACATGTCAAACCCATGACCACTCTGGTTCACACTATCATTCTATACTGTAGGTCAATGTGAGAGTTGGATGATGAAGTACTGTACAAAGGATTTCAAAACCATGGTGTATTCATTAGTTGAATTCCATTGCTAAATGTTTGCAATGGAAAAAGTTTACTCTAGGAACCAACCTGAATTTGTGCAATAGAAACTGTTTGCAATGAAATACGACTAATGAATACAACCCGGTTGTGTTCAGCATGTGTGAAACCAGAGAAATCAATTTGACACAGTACATTTGACCTGTTCAATAAGAAGGCACATTTGTTTCCCGTTTCAAAACATTTCCTGCATTTGTTCCTAATGAATGAACCCAGTCCACCCCATTATCACCCAAAGCATTCTACAAACCCCCTCCCATGGTGTTTCACAGTTAATGTGTAAAGACATGAACTCATCCACCCCACCTTTCACCAGTTTCACTGTAAAGGTAAAAACACCCCTGTCCCCTACACACACACTCCCATTCACTAGGAGTATGAACAACACTGTGCTCTTTGGTCACTTTAAGGACATTTCTCTAAGACTTTCATTKGTCTAAGAAGTCATCGTCCAGATTGACGTCTGTGGTGTCGATGTCATCGTCCAGATCAAACAGGTCCAGGTCGTCAAGGCCCTGGTGGAATAAGTCCTGTATATGAGTGATGAGTCAGTGGAAAACTGTAGGCGAGGGTGAACTACCTTGCTGGTACATTGTTGTCCCGTAACATTTATATAGAGTACATCATTGTTCAATAAAAATCAAAAGGTGATTTCCAATATAGATTAGCTTTCTAAATACTGTGTAAGTCATGACAGGATGTATAGACTGGTTAGGTTTACCTCATCATTCAGGTCCAGCAGGTCCATGGATGCCGTTGCTACTGCTACAGGGGCTGCCTCCTCCACACCTTTACCCTCTAAGAGAGCAGCTAGAGGGGCTGCCTCCTCCACACCTTTACCCTCTAAGAGAGCAGCTAGAGGGGCTGCAGGGGCTGGCTCTGCGCCCGGTGGAACCACCTGGGTGAGGGCTGGTAGGGGCTCTACTGCTGGGGCTGCTGCGCCTCGTCCTCTACAGCTGGGTTTGTAGCTGGATCTATGCTGGGGCTAGGTCTATGAGTGGTGCTGGGGCTAGGTCATTGGCTGGGGCTAGTCTATGAATGGTGCTGGGGCAGGTCTATGGCTGGGGCTAGGTCTTGAGTGGTGCTGGGGCTAGGTCTATGGCTGGGGCTAGGTCTATGAATGGTGCTGGGAATAGGTCATTGCCTGGGGCTAGGTCTATGAATGGTGCTGGGGCTAGGTCTATGGCTGGGGCTAGGTCTATGAGTGGTGCTGGGGCTAGGTCTATGGCTGGGGCTAGGTCTATGAGTGGTGCTGGGAATAGGTCTATGGCTGGGGCTAGGTCTATGAGTGTTGCTGGGATAGGTCTATGGCTGGGCTAGGTCTATGAGTGGTGCTGGGATTAGGTCTATGGCTGGGGATAGGTCTTGCTGGGGCGAGGTCTATGAGGGGTGCTGGGGATAGGTCTATGGCTGGGGATAGGTCTATGGCTGGGGCTAGGTCTATGAGTGGTGCTGGGGATAGGTCTATGGCTGGGGCTAGGTCTATGAGTGGTGGCTGGGCAGGTTCATTCTCTTCTACCAATGACTGGGGCTTTTTCAGTTGCTGCTATGGGTTCTGCTACTGCCTCAGTAATGGGTGCTTCTGCGGCCACTGCCACTTCTATGGTAACAGGTGCTTGTTCTGTAACCATGGGTTCTGTTGCTATGGCTTCTAGTACTGCTGCGGCAATGGGTGCTTCAGCCTCCACCACCGCTTCTATGGTAACAGGTTCTGGTTCTGTTGCTATAGGCACTGGCGCTTCCTCTGCAACTGGTGCTTCTGTTACAATGGGTTCTGTGACCGACTCTGTAACAGGTGCATCTGTTGCTATGGGCTTCATTGTTGCAGGTCCTTCCTCAACAGCCTCCTCTGGCGTTGCTATGACTTCTTCCTCTGGGGCGGACTGTGCTACCTCTGGCACCAAGAGGGGTGCTTCTGTGTCATTTTCTATGGTGACAAGAGCCTCTATCTTAGTGATGGTATCATCCACTGATGTTGCCTCCTTTGGCTTGAGAGCTTCCACTTCAACAATAATGGGTTCCTCCTCTGCCAGCTCAATGGATTCTTCCACTGCAGCCATAGTTGGTTCCACTACTGTCACTGGGATAGATTCTTCTACTGCTGGGATAAACTCCACTACTGCAGCTGCAACATGTTCTACCTSTTCCATGACAATGGACTCTTCCACTACTGAAGCTTCTGGAGCTGCAGCCTCCACCACTGCTTCCAATACAGGGGTTTCATCCATGCTCCCAGCAACCTAGAACAGTGACAGTAACGTACTTTATTTAGATTGACAAGTTGACAAATCACACTGAATGGTTGTCTAAACTAGGGGTTATGTAAGTAGTACTACATATAACAGCTGTGGCCATGTCCAGGATTCTAGTAGGTGTAAGATTTCAGACTTTACCTCTGGTTTAGCAGGCAATACTTTTGGCACATAGTCTGCAGATTCCCCCAGGACATTCCTATTCTCATTGGACTGAAGTAGAGAGGTAGAACAGTGAGGTGCAGAAGTAGAACAGTGAGGAAAGAGGTAGAACAGTGAGGAAAGAGGTAGAACAGTGAGGAAAGAGGTAGAACAGTGAGGAAAGAGGTAGAACAGTGAGGAAAGAGGTAGAACAGTGAGAGGAAAGAGGGAGGCAGAACAGCGAGTGGAGAGGCAGAAACAGCGAGTAGAGAGGCAGAACAGCGAGTAGAGAAGGCAGAACAGCGAGTAGAGAGGCAGAACAGCGAGTAGAGAGGCAAGAACAGTAGGTTAGAAGAGGCAGAACAGCGAGTAGAGAGGCAGAACAGTAGAACAGTTTGTGGAGAGGCAGAACAGTGAGTAGAGAGGTAGAACAGTAGAACAGTTTGTGGAGAGGCAGAACAGCGAGTAGAGAGGTAGAACAGTAGAACAGTTTGTGGAGAGGCAGAACAGCGAGTAGAGAGGTGAACAGTAGAACAGTTTGTGGAGAGGCAGAACAGTGAGTAGAGGTAGAACAGTTTGTGGGAGAGGCAGAACAGCGAGTAGAGAGGTAGAACAGTTTGTGGAGAGGCAGAACAAGTGAGTAGAGAGTAGAACAGTTTTGTGGAGAGGCAGAACATGCGAGTAGAGGTAGAACAGTAGAAAGTTTGTGGAGAGAGCAGAACAGCGAGTAGAGAGGTAGAACAGTAGAACAGTTTGTGGAGAGGCAGAACAGTGAGTAGAGGTAGACAGTAGAACAGCAGAGAGGCAGAACAGCGAGTAGAGAGGTAGAACAGTAGCCAGTTTGTGGAGGCAGACAGTGAGTAAGAGGTAGAACGTAGAACAGCCAGTAGAGGCAGAACAGCGGTAGAGAGGTAGATAGACAGTGTGGAGGCAGAACAGTGAGTAGAGGTAGAAGTAGAACAGAGTAGGGCAGAGCGAGTAGAGAGTAGAACAGTAGAACAGTGAGTAGAGGGTAGAACAGTACAGTTTGTGAGAGGCAGAACAGCGAGTAGAGAGGTAGAACAGTAGAACAGTTTGTGGAGAGGCAGAACAGTGAGTAGAGAGGTAGAAAGTTTGGGAGAGGCAGAGCAGAAGGTAGACAGTGAGTGAGGTAGAGCAGTATATGGAGAGCAGAAGAGTGTGTGGAGAGGTAGAGCAGAGAGGTAGAACAGTGTGGAGAGGTAGAGCAGAGAGGTAGAACAGTGAGTGGAGAGGTAGAGCAGTATATGGAGAGAGGCGAAGAGTGTGTGGAGAGGTAGAGCAGGAGGTAGAACAGTGTGGAGAGGTAAGGCAGAGAGGTAGAAGTGAGTGGAGAGGTAGAGCAGTATATGGAGAGGAGAAGAGTGTGTGGAGAAGGTAGAGCAGGAGGTAGAACAGTGTGGAGAGGTAGAGCAGAGAGGTAGAACAGTGAGTGGAGAGGTAGGCAGTATAATGGAGAGGTAGAACAGTGTGTGGAGAGGTAGTGCAGAGAGTAGAACAGTGTGGAGAGGTAGAGCAGAGAGGTAGAACAGTGAGCAGAGAGGTAGACAGTATATGGAGAGGTAGAACAGAGAGGTAGAACAGTGTGGAGAGGTAGAATAGTGTATGGAGAGGTAGAGCAGAGAGGTAGAACAGTGTATGGAGAGGTAGAGCAGAGGGTAGAACAGTGTGTGGAGAGGTAGAACAGAGAGTAGAACAGTGTGGTGGAGAGGTAGACAGAGAGGTAGAACAGTGTGGAGAGGTAGAACAGAGGTAGAAGTGTGGAGAGGTAGAACAGTTGATGGAGAGGTAGAGCAGTGTATGGAGAGGTAGAGCAGAGAGGTAGAACAGCGATAGAGGCAGAACAGCGAGGCAGAACAGCGAGTAGAACAGTTTGTGGAGAGGCAGAACAGCGAGTAGAACAGTTTGTGGAGAGGCAGAACAGTGAGTAGAGGTAGAACAGTGAGTAGAGGTAAGAAGCAGTGAGTAGAGGCAGAAAGCGATGGAGAGGCAGACGAGCGTAGAGAGGCAGAACAGCGAGTAGAGGCAGAAACGCGAGTAGAGGTAGAACAGGAGTAGAGGTAGAACAGTGAGTAGAGGTAGAACAGTGAGTAGAGGCAGAACAGCGAGTAGAGAGGCAGAACAGCGAGTAGAGAGGCCAGACAAGCGAGTGGAGAGGGCAGAACAGCGAGTGGAGAGGCAGAACAGCGAGTGGAGAGGCAGACAGCGAGTGGAGAGGCAGAACAGCGAGTAGAGAGGCAGAACAGCGAGTAGAGAGGCAGAACAGAGAGTAGAGAGGCAGAACGCGAGTAGAGAGGCAGAACAGCGGAGTAGAGGAGGCAGAACAGTGAGTAGAGAGGAGAGCAAACAAGCGAGTAGAGAGGCAGAACAGTAGAACAGTTTGTGGAGAGGCAGAACAGTGAGTAGGAGAGGTGAACAGTAGAACAGTTTGTGGAGAGGCAGAACAGCGAGTAGAGAGTAGACACAGTTTGTGGAGAGGCAGAACAAGCGAGTAGAGAGGTAGAACAGTAGAACAGTTTGTGGAGAGGCGAAAAGTGAGTAGAGGTAGAACAGTTTGTGAGAGGCAGAACAGCGAGTAGAGAGGTAGAACAGTTTGTGGAGAGGCAGAACAGTGAGTAGAGAGGTAACAGTTTGTGGAGAGGCAGAAACGAGTGAGGTAGAACAGTAGAACAGTTTGTGAGAGGCAGAACAGGAGTAGAGAGTAGAAACAGTAGAACAGTTTTGAGAGGCAGAACAGTGAGTAGAGGTAGAACAGTAGAACAGCCAGTAGAGGCAGAACAGCGAGTAGAGAGGTAGAACAGTAGAACAGTTTGTGGAGGCAGAACAGTGAGTAGAGGTAGAACAGTAGAACAGCAGTAGAGGCAGAACAGCGAGTAGAGAGGTAGAACAGTAGAACAGTTTGTGGAGGCAGAACAGTGAGTAGAAGGTAGAACAGTAGAAAGCAGTAAGAGGCAGAACAGCGAGTAGAGAGGTAGAACAGTAGAAGTGAGTAGAGGTAGAACGTAGAACAGTTTGTGGAGAGGCAGAACAGCGAGATAGAGAGGTAGAACAGTAGAACAGTTTGTGGAGAGGCAGAACAGTGAGTGTGAGAGGTAGAACAGTTTGTGGAGAGGCAGAACACAGAAGTAGAAGGTAGAACAGTTTGTGGAGAGGCAGAACAGTGAGTGAGGTAGAACAGTTTGGGGAGAGGCAGAACATCGAGTAGAAGGTAGAACAGTAGAACAGTTTGTGGAGAGGCAGAACAGCGAGTAGAGAGGTAGAACAGTAGAACAGTTTGTGGAGAGGCAGAACAGTGAGTAGAGGTAGAACAGTAGAACAGCCAGTAGAGGCAGAACAGCGAGTAGAGAGGTAGAACAGTAGAACAGTTTGTGGAGGCAGAACAGTGAGTAGAGTTAGAACAGTAGAACAGCCAGTAGAGGCAGAACAGCGAGTAGAGAGGTAGAACAGTAGAACAGTTTGTGGAGGCAGAACAGTGAGTAGAGGTGAAACAGTAGAACAGAGTAGAGGCAGACAGCGAGTAGAGAGGTAAGACAGTAGAACAGTGAGTAGAGGTGAACAGTAGAACATTTTGTGGAGAGGCAGAACAGCGAGTAGAGAGTAGACAGTAGAACAGTTTGTGGAGAGGCAGAACAGTGAGTAGAGGTAGAACAGTTTGGTGGAGAGCAGAACAGTAGTAGAGTAGAACAGTTTGTGAGAGGCAGAACAGCGAGTAGAGAGGTAGAACAGTTTTGTGGGAGGCAGAACAGTGAGTAGAGAGGTAGAACAGTTTGTGGAGAGGCAGAACAGCGAGTAGAGAGGTAGAACAGTAGAACAGTTTTGTGAGAGGCAGAACAGCGAGTAGAGAGGTAGAACAGTAGAACAGTTTGTGGAGAGGCAGAACAGTGAGTAGAGAGGTAGAACAGTTTGTGGAGAGGCAGAACAGCGAGTAGAGAGGTAGAAACAGTTTGTGGAGAGGCAGAACAGTCGAGTAGAGGTAGAACAGTAAGAACAGTTGTGGAGAGCAGAACAGCGAGTAGAGAGGTAGAACAGTAGAACATTTGTGGAGAGGCAGAACAGTGAGTAGAGGTAGAACAGTAGAACAGCGTAGAGGCAGAACAGCGAGTAGAGAGGTAGAACAGTAGAACAGTTTGTGGAGGCAGAACAGTGAGTAGAGGTAGAACAGTAGAACAGCAGTAGAGGCAGAACAGCGAGAAGAGGTAGACAGAGTAGAGAGGTAGAACAGCGAGTAGAGAGGCAGAACAGCGAGTAAGAGAGGTAGAACAGTAGAACAGTTTGTGGAGAGGCAGAACAGTGAGTAGAGGTAGAACAGTAGAAAAGTTTGTGGAGAGGCAGAACAGTGAGTAGAGGTAGAACAGTTTGTGGAGAGGCAGAACAGTGAGTAGAGAGTAGAACAGTTTGTGGAGAGGCAGAACAGCGAGTAAGAGGTAGAACGTAGAACAGTTTGTGAGAGGCAGAACAGCGAGTAGAGAGTAGAACAGTAGAAGTTTGTGGGAGAGGCAGAACAGTGAGTAGAGAGGTAGAACAGTTTGGAGAGGCAGAACAGCGAGTAGAGAGGTAGAACAGTTTGTGGAGAGCAGAACATGAGTAGAGTAGAACAGTAGAAAAGTTGTGGAGAGGCAGAACAGTGAGTAGAGTAGAACATAGAAGACAGCCAGTAGAGGAGACAGCGAGTAAGAGAGGTAGAACAGCCAGTAGAGGCAGAACAGCGAGTAAGAGGTAGAACCGTAGAACAGTTTGCTGAGAGGCAGACAGTT
>NW_019942931.1:71248-85832 GCF_002910315.2 Salvelinus sp. IW2-2015
TAGACAAGTGTGGTGGGAAAGAGGTAGAACGTGTGTGGAAAGAGGTGAAAGTGTGGGAGAGGGATTAGAACAGTTGTTGGTGGAGAGGTAGAACAGCTGTGTGGAGAGGTAGAACAGTGTTGTGGAGAGTAGAACCAGTGTGTGGAGAGGTAGAACAGTGTGTGGGAGAGGTAGAACCAGGTGTGTGGAGAGGTTAGAACATGTGTGGAGAGGTAGAACAGAGAGCAGTGTGTGGAAAGAGGTAGAACAGTGTGTGGAAGAGGTAGAACGTGTGTGGAAAGAGGTAGAACAGTGTGTGGAAAGAGGTAGAACAGTGTGTGGAAAGTGAACCAGTGTGGCGTGGAAAGAGGTAGAACAGTGTGTGGAAAGAGTGCATGTGGGAAAGAAGGTAGAACAGTGTGTGGAAAGAGGATAGAGACGTGTGTGGAAAGAGGTAGAACAGTGTGTGGAAGAGGTAGAAGTGTGTGGAAGAGGTAGACAGTGGTGAGTGGAAAGAGGTAGAACAGTGAGGAGAGGTAGAAGCAGTGTGTGGAGAGGTAGAGCAGAGAGGTAGAACAGTGGTGGAGAGGTAGAGCAGAGAGGTAGAACAGTGAGTGGGAGGTAGAGCAGTATATGGAGAGGCAGAAAGAGTGTGTGGAGGGTAGAGCAGAGAGGTAGAACAGTGTGGAGAGGTAGAGCAGAGAGGTAGAACAGTGAGTGGAGAGGGTAGAGCAGTATATGGAGAGGCAGAAGAGTGTGTGGAGGAGGTAGAGCAGAGAGGTGTAGAACAGTGTGGAGAGGTTAGAGCAGAGAGGTAGAACAGTGAGTGGAGAGGTAGAGCAGTATATGGAGAGGCAGAGAGTGTGTGGAGAGGTAGAGCAGAGAGGTAGAACAGTGTGGAGAGGTAGACAGATGAGGTAGAACAGTGAGTGGAAGGTAGAGCAGTATATGGAGAGGTAGAACAGTGTGGTGAGAGAGGGTAGTGCAGAGAGGTAGAACAGTGTGGAGAGGTAGAACAGTGAGCAGAGAGGTAAGAGCAGTATATGGGAGAGGTAGAACAGAAGAGGTAGAACAGTGTGGAGAGGTAGAATCGTGTATGGAGAGGTGAGCCAGAGAGGTAGAACAGTGTGGAGAGGTAGAACAGTGTATGGAGGGTACGAGCAGAGAGGTAGAACAGTTGTGGAGAGGTAGAACAGAGAGGTAGAACAGTGGTGTGGAGAGGTAGAACAGAGGTAGACAGTGGTGGAGAGGTAAACAGTGAGTGAGAGGTAGAGCAGTATATGGAGAGGTAGACAGTGTGGAGAGGTAGTGCAGAGAGGTAGAACAGTGTGGGAGAGGTAGAACAGTGAGCAGAGAGGTAGAGCAGTATATGGAGAGGTAGAACAGAGAGGTAGAACAGTGTGGAGAGTGTAAGAGATAGTGTATGGAGAGGCTAGAAGCAGAGCGGTAGAACAGTGTGGGAGAGGTAGAACAGTGTATGGAGAGGTAGAGCAGAGAGGTAGAACAGTGTGTGGAGAGGTAGAAAGAGAGGTAAGAACAGTGTGTGGAGATAGTAGAACAGAGGTAGAAAGGCAGTGTGGAGGAGGTGAGAACAGTGTATGGGAGAGGTAGAGCAGTGTGTGAGAGGTAGAACAGTGTGTGGAAGAGAGGTAGTAAAGTGTGTGGAAAGAGGTAGAACAGTGTGTGAGAAGAGAGGTAGAACAGTGTGTGGAAAGAGGTAGAACAGTGTGTGGAAAGAGGTAGAACAGTTGTGTGGAAGAGGTAGAACAGTGTGTGGAAAGAGGTAGAACAGTGTGTGGAAGAGGTAGAAAGTGTGTGGAAAGAGGTAGAACAGTGTGTGGAAAGAGTAGAACTGTTGTGAAGAGGTAGAACAGTGTGTGAGAGAGGTAGAACAGTGTGTGGAGAGGTAGAACAGTGTGTGGAGAGGTAGAACAGTGGGAGAGTAGAACAGTGTGTGGAGAGTAGAACAGTGAGTGGAGAGGTAGAACAGTGTGGTGGAGAGAGTAGAACAGTGTGTGGAAAGAGGTAGAACAGTGTGTGGAAAGAGGTAGAACAGTGTGTGGAAAGAGTAGAAGTGTGTGGAAAGAGGTAGAACAGTGTGTGGAAGAGGTAGAACAGTGTGTGGAAAGAGGTAGAAACAGTGTGTGGAAAGAGGTAGAACAGTGTGTGGAAAGAGGTGAACAGTGTGTGGAAAGAGGTAGAACAGTGTGTGGAAAGGGTAGAACAGTGTGTGGAAAGGGTAGACAGTGTGTGAAAGAGGTAGAACAGTGAGGAGAGTAGAACAGTGTGTGGAGAGGTAGAGCAGAGAGGTAGAACAGTGTGGAGAGGTAGAGCAGAGAGGTAGAACAGTGAGTGGAGAGGTAGAGCAGTATATGGAGAGGCAGAAGAGTGTGTGGGAGGTAGAGCAGAGAGGTAGAACAGTGTGGGAGGTAGAGCAGAGAGGTAGAACAGTGAGTGGAGAGGTAGAGCAGTATATGGAGAGGCAGAAGAGTGTTGTGGAGAGGTAGAGCAGAGAGGTAGAACAGTGTGGAGAGGTAGAGCAGAGAGGTAGAACAGTGAGTGGAGAGGTAGAGCAGTATATGGAGAGGCAGAAGAGTGTGTGGAGAGGTAGAGCAGAGAGGTAGAACAGTGTGGAGAGGTAGAGCAGAGAGTGAACAGTGAGTGGAGAGGTAGAGCAGTATATGGAGAGGTAGAACAGTGTGTGGAGAGGTAGTGCAGAGAGGTAGAACAGTGTGGAGAGGTAGAACAGTGAGCAGAGAGGTAGCGAGTATATGGAGAGGTAGAACAGAGAGGTAGAACAGTGTGGAGAGGTAGAATAGAGTGTATGGAGAGTAGAGCAGAGAGGTAGAACAGTGTGGAGAGGTAGAACAGTGTATGGAGAGGTAGAGCAGAGAGGTAAGAACAGTGTGTGGAGAGTAGAACAGAGAGTAGAACAGTGTGTGGAGAGGTAGAACAGAGGTAGAACAGTGTGGAGAGGTAGAACAGTGTATGGAGAGGTAGAGCAGTGTATGGAGAGGTAGAGCAGAGAGGTAGAACAGCGAGGCAGAACAGACGAGTAGAGGGCAGAACAGCGAGGCAGAACAGTTTGTGGAGAGGCAGAACAGCGAGTAGAACAGTTTGTGGAGAGGCAGAACAGTGAGTAGAGGTAGAACAGTGAGTAGAGGTAGAACAGTGAGTAGAGGAGAACAGCGAGTGGAGAGGCAGAACAGCGAGTAGAGAGGCAGAACAGCGAGTAGAGGCAGAACAGTGAGTAGAGGTAGAAAGTGAGTAGAGGTGAACAGTGAGTAGAGGTAGAACAGTGAGTAGAGGCAGAACAGCGAGTAGAGAGGCAGAACAGCGAGTAGAGAGGCAGAACAGCGAGTAGAGAGGCAGAACAGCGAGTAGAGAGGCAGAAAGCGAGTGGAGAGGGAACAGCGAGTGGAGAGGCAGAACAGCGAGTGGAGAGGCAGAACAGCGAGTAGAGAGGCAGAACAGCGAGTAGAGAGGCAGAACAGCGAGTAGAGAGCAGCGAGTAAGAGGCAGAACAGCGAGTAGAGAGGCAAGAACAGTGAGTAGAGAGGCAGAACAGCGAGTAGAGAGGCAGAACAGTAGAACAGTTTGTGGAGAGGCAGAACAGTGAGTAGAAGAGGTAGAACAGTAGAACAGTTTGTGGAGAGGCAGAACAGCGAGTAGAGAGGTAGAACAGTAGAAAGTTTGTGGAGAGGCAGAACAGCGAGTAGAGAGTAAACAGTAGAACAGTTTGTGGAGAGGCAGAACAGTGAGTAGAGGTAGAACAGTTTGTGGAGAGGCAGAACAGCGGAGTAGAGAGGTAGAACAGTTTGTGGAGAGGCAGCACAGTGAGTAGAGAGGTAGAACAGTTTGTGGAGAGGCAGAACATCGAGTAGAGGTGAACAGTAGAACAGTTTGTGGAGAGGCAGAACAGCGAGTAAGAGAGTAGAACAGTAGAACAGTTTGTGGAGAGGCAGAAAAGTGAGTAGAGGTAGAACAGTAGAACAGCCAGTAGAGGCAGAACAGCGAGTAGAGAGGTAGAACAGTAGAACAGTTTGTGGAGGCAGAACAGCGAGTAGAGAGGTAGAACAGTAGAACGTGAGTAGAGTAGAACAGTAGAACAGTTTGTGGAGAGGCAGACACAGCGAGTAGAGAAGGTAGAACAGTAGAACAGTTTGTGGAGAGGCAGAACAGTGAGTAGAGAGGTAGAACAGTTTGTGGAGAGGCAGAGCAGAGAGGTAGAACAGTGAGTGGAGAGGTAGAGCAGTATTGGAGAGGCAGAAGAGTGTGTGGGAGGTAGAGCAGAGAGGTAGAACAGTGTGGAGAGGTAGAGCAGAGAGGTAGAACAGTGAGTGGAGAGGTAGAGCAGTATATGGAGAGGCAGAAGAGTGTGTGGAGAGGTAGAGCAGAGAGGTAGAACAGTGTGGAGAGGTAGAGCAGAGAGGTAGAACAGTGAGTGGAGAGGTAGAGCAGTAATTGGAGAGGTAGAACAGTGTGGAGAGGTAGAGCAGAGAGGTAGAACAGTGAGTGGAGAGGTAGAGCAGTATGTGGAGAGGTAGAACGTGTGTGGAGAGGTAGTGCAGAGGTAGAACAGTGTGGAGAGGTAGAGCAGAGAGGTAGAACAGTAGCAGAGAGGTAAGGCAGTATATGGAGAGGTAGAACAGAGAGGTAGAACAGTGTGGAGAGGTAGAATAGTGTATGGAGAGGTAGAGCAGAGAGGTAGAACAGTGTGGAGGGTAGAACAGTGTATGGAGAGGTAGAGCAGAGAGTAGAACAGTGTGGAGAGGTAGAACAGAGAGGTAGAACAGTGTGTGGAGAGGTAGAACAGAGAGGTAGAAAGTGTGGAGAGGTAGAACAGAGGTAGAACAGTGTGGAGAGGTAGAACAGTGTATGGAGAGGTAGAGCAGTGTATGGAGAGGTAGAGCAGAGAGGTAGAACAGCGAGGCAGAACAGCGATAGAGGCAGAACAGCGAGGCAGAACAGCGAGTAGAACAGTTTGTGGAGAGGCAGAACAGCGAGTAGAACAGTTTGTGGAGAGGCAGAACAGTGAGTAGAGGCAGAACAGTGAGTAGAGGTAGAACAGTGAGTAGAGGCAGAACAGCGAGTGGAGAGGCAGAACAGCGAGTAGAGAGCAGAACAGCGAGTAGAGGCAGAACAGTGAGTAGAGGTAGAACAGCGAGTAGAGGTAGAACAGCGAGTAGAGGTAGAACAGCGAGTAGAGAGGCAGAACAGCGAGTAGAGAGGCAGAACAGCGAGTAGAGAGGCAGAACAGCGAGTAGAGAGGCAGAACAGCGAGTGGAGAGGCAGAACAGCGAGTGAGAGGCAGAACAGCGAGTGGAGAGGCAGAACAGCGAGTGGAGAGGCAGAACAGCGAGTAGAGCAGGAACAGAGTAGAGAGGCAGAACAGCGTAGAGAGGCAGAACAGCGAGTAGAGAGGCAGAACAGCGAGTAGAGAGGCAGAACAGCGAGTAGAGAGGCAGAACAGTAGAACAGTTTGTGGAGAGGCAGAACAGTGAGTAGAGAGGTAGAACAGTAGAACAGTTTGTGGAGAGGCAGAACAGCGAGTAGAGAGTGAGAACAGTAGAACAGTTTGTGGAGAGGCAGAACAGCGAGTAGAGAGGTAGAACAGTAGAACAGTTTGTGGAGAGCAGAACAGTGAGTAGAGGTAGAACAGTAGAACAGCCAGTAAGAGCAGAACAGCGAGTAGAGAGGTAGAACAGTAGAACAGTTTGTGGAGGCAGAACAGTGAGTAGAGTAGAACAGTAGAAAAGCCAGTAGAGGCAGAACAGCGAGTAGAGAGGTAGAACGTAGAACAGTTTGTGGAGGCAAGAACAGTGAGTAGGGTAGAACAGTAGAACAGCGGTAGAGTAGAACAGTGAGTAGAGGTAGACAGTAGAACAGTTTGTGGAGAGGCAGAACAGCGAGTAGAGAGGTAGAACAGTAGAACAGTTTGTGGAGAGGCAGAACAGTGAAGAGGTAGAACAGTTTGTGGAGAGGCAGAACAGTGAGTAGAGGTAGAACAGTTTGTGGAGAGGCAGAACAGCGAGTAGAGAGGTGAGGAACAGTTTGTGGAGAGGCAGAACAGTGAGTAGAGAGGTAGAACAGTTTTGTGGAGAGGCAGAACAGCGAGTAGAGAGGTAGAACAGTAGAACAGTTTTGGAGAGGCAGAACAGCGAGTAGAGAGGTAGAACAGTAGAACAGTTTGTGGAGAGGCAGAACAGTGAGTAGAGAGGTAGAACAGATTTGTGGAGAGGCAGAACAGCGAGTAGAGAGGTAGAACAGTTTGTGGAGAGGCAGAACATCGAGTAGAGGTAGAACAGTAGAACAGTTTGTGGAGAGGCAGAACAGCGAGTAGAGAGGTAGAACAGTAGAACAGTTTGTGGAGAGGCAGAACAGTGAGTAGAGGTAGAACAGTAGAACAGCCAGTAGAGGCAGAACAGCGAGTAGAGAGGTAGAACAGTAGAACAGTTTGTGGAGGCAGAACAGTGAGTAGAGGTAGAACAGTAGAACAGCAGTAGAGCAGAACAGCGAGTAGAGAAGGTAGAACAGCCAGTAGAGAGGTAGAACAGCGAGTAGAGAGGCAGAAGAGCGAGTAGAGAGGTAGAAACAGTAGAACAGTTTGTGAGAGGCAGAACAGTGAGTAGAGGTAGAACAGTAGAACAGTTTGTGGAGAGGCAGAACAGTGAGTAGGAGGTAGAACAGTTTGTGGAGAGGCAGAACAGCGAGTAGGAGGGAGTAGAGGTAGAACAGTAGAACAGCCAGTAGAGGCAGAACAGTAGAACAGCCAGTAGAGGCAGAACAGTGAGTAGAGAGGTAGAACAGTAGAACAGCCAGTAGAGGCAGAACAGCGAGTAGAGAGGTAGAACAGTAGAACAGCCAGTAGAGGCAGAACAGCGAGTAGAGAGGTAGAACAGTAGAACAGCCAGTAGAGGTAGAACAGTAGAACAGCCAGTAGAGGCAGAAGAGCGAGTAGAGGCATTCTTACGACAGTATTACTACAAGTACAGGTACAAGACTTATACTATAATAACAAGCATTATTATAATATGATTTATTTTACCAGAATACAAGTGCAAAGGTACAAAGGAGTTATGGTACCTGTAAAGTATTGCCTTGACTCAAATCATTGACCTGTATTTTACTGGTGATCGCATACATTGTGTGTCTTCATCAGTGCATCACATGTATCTATAGTGCTCGGCTGGTATTGCACCACTAGGTGTTGCTAACACACTACAATAACATAACTATACTGAACAAAATATAAACACAACATGCAACAATTTCAAAGATTTACAGTTCATAGAAGGAAATCAGTCAATTTAAATAAATTCATTAGGCCCTAATCTATGGATTTCACATGACTGGCAATACTGTTGGTCATAGATACCAAAAAAAAAAAAAAGTAGGGACATGGATCAGAAAACCAGTCAGTATCTGGTGGGACCACCATTTGCCTCATGCTTTGCAACACATCTCCTTTGCATAGAGTTGATCAGGCTGTTGATTGTGGCCTGTGGAATGTTGTCCCACTCCTCTTCAATGGCTATGCGAAGTTACCGGATATTGGCGGTAACTGGAACACGCTGTCATACACGTCGATCCAGAGCATCCCACACATGCTCATCAATGGGTAACATGTCTGGTGAGTACTAGGACATTTTCAGCTTCCAGGAATTGTGTACAGATCCTTACGACATGGTGCCGTGCATTATCATGCTGAAACATGAGGTGATGGCGGAAGATGAATGGCATGACAATGGGTCTCAGGATCTCGGCACGGTATCTCTGCATTCAAATTGCGATAAAATGCAATTGTGTTTGTTGTTCGTAGTTTATGCCTGCCCATACCATAACCCCACCACCACCTCTGTTCACAATGTTGACATCAGCAAAGCGCTCGCCCACACGACGCCATACACGTGGTCTGCAGTTTTTAGGCCGGTCAGACGTACTACCAAATTCTCTATAATGATGTTAAAGACGGCTTATGGTAGAGAAATGAGCAACAGCTCTGGTAGACATTCCTGCAGTCAGCATGCCAATTGCARGCTCCCTCAAAACTTGAGACATCTGTAGCATTGTGTTGTGTGACAAAACTGCAGATTTTAGAGTGGCATTTTATTGTCCCCAGCACAAGGTGCACCTGTGTAATGATCTTGCTGTTTAATCAGCTTCTTGATATGCCACACCTGTCAGCTGTATGGATTATCTTGGCAAAAGAGAAATGCTCACTAACAGTTATGTAAACATATGTTTGTTTGTGCACATGGAACATTTCTGGGATCTTWTATTTCAGCTCATGAAACAGGGGACTTTACATGTTGTGTTTATATTTTTGTTCAGTGTAAGATGGAAAGAACGTGTTCAAACAGGGTTGTGTTAAATAGGTATGAAACAGAAGAAAATGATCCAATGGCTGCAAAAGTTTTGCCACAATGTGCCCAAGATGTGTGTGTATCTACTCACGGTGATGAGAGGGTACTCTGCGGCGGGCCTCAGCCTGACGTGGGTCTCCTTGAGGTAGTCTTCGGCCAGGAAGGCCTCCTGTAGGCCGGGGAACAGGTTGCTGTTGTCTGTAGGGTTGGCCAACTCATCACCTGCCTTCTGGTTCACCTTCCCCAGGCTCTCCTTCCCCAGGCTCTCCTTCCCCAGGCTCTCCTTCCACAGCTTCACCACTCTGGAGACACAGAGGTCAGTATACGTGTACACACACACACACACACACACACACACACACACACACACACACACACACACACACACACACACACACACACACACACACACACACACACACACACACACACACACACACACACACACACACACAGCTGTGCAGGTTAGCGTTTTTCTGTCATGAATAATGTGCTGGAGGTAGCTCTGCAGAGTGGTCACTAGCTGTCACAGCCACAAAGTCATAAATTCTGATTTTAACAATACTGCTAACCCGAATGCTTAACCCTAACCTTAAATTAAGACCAAAAAGCTAGATTTAGTTTTCATGCATTTTTTTTAATATAGCCAATTTAGCCAAGTTGTGTCTCCAGGGCAAGATTGCGATAATCAAGGTGAACCTGCCAGTGCTGTACCTAGACACATGGCTGGGCAGGTATGTTCTGGCCAGGAATGCAGCCTCTGGCAGCCGGTTGGTTTTAATGAGGAGCTCCAGACATTTGTCCAGTCTGGAAGGAAAAAACAGAAATATGGAAATACAATGACTAATGATGAAACCAAGGACATTGACATTTCCAGATCATAAACATAAAGCACACCAAGATCCAATAATGAATTATAAATGATGAAAAGATAAGAACAATTTATTGACAGATGACATACATATAAAAGTGAAACCTAAACACCAACCAGTACTCTGCTCACTCCTCCTCACCTCCCTCTGTAACATCCACCCCCGCACCCTTCTCTCCCTAAACACACTTACTTCCCCTGGAGGAAGTAGGTGAGGAAAGCCACGTTGGTCTTGCCGTCTCTCTCTGCCCCCTCTGCCAGCTTGCCCACCATGTTGGCGTTGCCCGAGGCTGTGGCCAACAGCAGTAGCCCCCCATAGTCCTGGGCATGGTGCAGACACTCCTGGGCCAGGACAAACTGGCACTTAGTGGTGGCCAGCTCTGCCAACTGCTTCCACTTCTGCTCCGACTGCAGGGCACCGTGCCAGGGAGAGGATGTGGAGAGGGAGAGAAAGGGACGGGGGGAAGAGAGAGAGGGAACAGGTTTCCATGTTAGAAAGACATTCATCACAAACACAAAACAGAAGCCCTATTCACTCTGCTTTTGATTAYTTAAAAATATGATAAGATATACCCTTTACTACAGTATTTCTCATGTCATCTTATACTGTTGGTCTCCAAATATGTCTGCAAATATCCACATTTGGCCCTACATTTCTTAATACTTCCCTTGCATTCCAAGACTGCTATAATTCCCAGTTTGTCAACATCTTTCCCAGTCTTTCTCTTTACGTGTTGTCTCACCTCAGCCTCTACAGCCAGCTGGTAGGCGATCTTRAGTTCTCCTAGCTGCAGAGCCAACTCAAACCTGTGTTCTGAGTCTGTGGACACAGCCAGGGCCTGCTGCATGAAACCCTGCAGAGAGAGATAGAGAGAGGAGAAAGGGTTACACACACAAAAGATACACACAGACACTAGAGGACACACACAGAAATAGTGTGCGTTAAGACACACCAATGTAAAAATACACCCACCCTCCCAGTCTCACCTGTTTCTCTAAAAAGTGGGCAACCCTGGTCCTCATCTCTTTAGGGATTGTGGGTAGGACCCTGTCGGCCATCCCAAAGTCCCTCCTCATTACAGCAGTCTGGTACTCCAGTACCGACACCAGCAGAGAGTAAGTGACGATGTTCAGCTCCTTATCACCCAGATACAGACGGTCATCCTTAGGGATGTAGCCCAACAGGTACATAGTTCTATAGCAGACAGACAGGGAGTCAATACAACACCAGTATTTTAGACAGACAGGTACATAGTTTTCCTATAAGCAGACAGACAGGGAGTCAATACAAACACCAGTATTTTAGACAGACAGGTACATAGTTCTATAGCAGACAGACAGGAATCAAATACAACACCAGTATTTAGACAGACAGGTACATAGTTCTATAGCGACAGACAGGGAGTCAAATACAACACCAGTATTTTAGACAGACAGGTACATAGTTCTATAGCAGACAGACAGGGAGTCAATACAACACCAGTATTTTAGACAGACAGGTACAGTACATACAGTTGAGTCAGAAGTTTACATCCACTTAGGTTGGAGTCATAAACTGGTTTTTCAACCACTCCACACATTTCTTGTTAACAAACTATAGTTTTGGCAAGTCAGTTAAGAGATCTACTTGTGCATGACACAATATATTTTTCCAACAATTGTTTATTGACAGATTATTTCACTTATAATTCACTGTATCACAATTCCAGTGGGTCAGAAGTTTACATACACTAGTTGACTGTGCCTTTAAACAGCTTGGAAAATTCCAGAAAATTATGTCATGGCTTTAGAAGCTTCTGATAGGCTAATTGACATCATTTGAATCAATTGGAGGTGTACCTGTGGATGTATTTCAAGGCCTACCTTCAAACTCGTGCCTCTTTGATTGACATCATGGGAAAATCTAAAGAAATCAGCCAGACCTCAGAAATAAAATTGTAGACCTCCACAAGTCTGGTTCATCCTTGGGAGCAATTTCCACACGCCTGAAGGTAACTTTCATCTCTACAAACAATAATACGTAAGTATAAAACACATGGACCACGCAGCCATCACACCGCTCAGGAGGAGACGCGTTTCTCTCTAGAGATGAGAAAAGCGCAAATCAATCCCAGAACAAACGCAAAGGACATTGTGAAGATGCTGGAGGAAACGGTACAAAGTATCTATATCCACAGTAAAACAAGTCCTATATTGACATAGCTGAAGGCTGCTCAGCAAGGAAGAAGCCACTGCTCCAAAACACCATAAAGAGCCAGACTACGATTTGCAACAGCACATGGGGACAAAGATGTACTTTTTGGAGAATGTCCTCTGGTCTGATGAAACAAAATAGAACTGTTTGGCCATAATGACCATCGTTATGTTTGGAGGAAAAGGGGGAGGCTTGTAAGCCGGAAAGAACACCATCCCAACCGTGAAGCACGGGGGTGGCAGCATCATGTTGTGGGAGTGCTTTGCTACAGGAGGGACTGGTGCACTGAAACAAATAGATGCATCATGAGGCAGGAAAAGTATGTGGATATATTGAAGCTAACAGTCAGGAAGTTAAAGCTTGGTTGCAAATGGGTCTTCCAAATGGACAATGACCCGAAGCATACTTCAGAAGTTGTGGCATAATGGCTTAAGGACAACAAAGTCAAGTTATTTGTAGCGGGGTGCATAATAGGCGGCAGAGAAGTCAGGCGCAGGAGAGCAGAAACTGGGTAATAACCGGAGATTTATTAAGCAAAACCAACGGCATCCAGAACAAGATAAATAGGCACAAAAATAACCCGTAGTGAGCTCACGGGGAACGTGCACAAGCACTACAATAAACAATCCCACACAAAGACATGGGGGGTGGGAAAACAAGACAAAACAAATGGAAAATGAAAAGTGGATTGACGATGGCTAGAAGACCGGCGCCAAAACAAGGAGAGGACCCGACTTCGGCGGAAGTCGTGACAGTACCTCCCCCTTGACGCACGGCCCCAGCCGCGCGCCGAWGCCGGCCTCGGGGACGACCCGGAGGGCGAGGCGCAGGGCGATCCGGAKGGAGACGGTGGAACTCCCGCAGCATTGAAGGGTCCAACACATCCTCCACCAGAACCCAGCACCTCTCCTCTGTACAGTACCCCTCACACTCCACGAGGTACTGAAGGCCCCTCGCCCGACGCCTCGAATCCAGTATAGAGCGAACGGAGTACGCGGGGGCCCCCTCAATGTCCAGAGGGGGGCAGAGGAACCTCCCGCACCTCAGACTCCTGGAGCGAGCCAACCACCACCMGTCTGAGGAGAGACACATGAACGAGGGGTTAATGAGGTAATCGGAGGGAAGCTGTAACCTATAACAAACCTCGTTCACTCTCCTCAGGACTTTAAATGGCCTCACAAACCGCGGGCCCAGCTTCCGGCAGGGCAGGCAGAGGGGCAGGTTCCGGGTCGAGAGCCAGACCCGGTCCCCCGGTGCGAACACTGGGGCCTCACTGTGGTGACGGTCTGCGCRGGCTTTCTGGCGCAGCGCGGCCCGCTGGAGGTGAACATGGGCGGCGTCCCATGTCTCCTCCGCGCCTGAACCAGTCGTCCACCGCAGGAGCCTCGGTCTAACTCTGATACCAGGGCGCCAGAACCGTGTGGTACCCCAGTACGCACTGGAAAGGGGAGAGGGTAGTGGAGGAGTGGCGGAGTGAGAACTGAGCAATCTCGGCCCTGGGCACGAACGCTGCCCACTCCCCCGGCCGATGTTGGCAATACGACCGCAGAAACCTGCCCACATCCTGGTTCACTCTCTCCACCTGCCCATTACTCTCGGGATGAAACTCCGAGGTAAGGCTGATCYAGACTCCCAGACGTTCCATGAACGCCTTCCAGACCCTCGAAGTGAACTGGGGACCTCGATCAGACACTATATCCTCAGGCACCCCGTAGTGCTGGAAGACGTGCGTAAACAAGGCCTACGCAGTCTGTAGGACCGTAGGGAGTCCGGGCAGAGGGAGGAGACGGCAGGACTTAGAGAACCGAGCCACAACGACCAGGATCGTGGTGTTTCCCTGTGAGGGGAGGGGAGATCGGTAAGAAAATCCACCGACAGGTGCGACCAAGGCCGCTGTGTAARGGGTAAGGGGTGTAGCTTCCCTCTGGGCAGGTGCCTAGGAACCTTACACTGAGCACACACCGAGCAGGAGGAAACATAAACCCTCACGTCCTTGGCCAAGGTAGGCCACCAGTACATCCCAACCAAACAGCGCACCGTCCGACCGATCCCAGGATGACCAGAGGAGGGTGACGTGTGGGCCCAATAGATTAACCGGTCACGGACAGCAGACGGAACGTACAGACACCCAGTTGGACACTGGAGGGGAGCGGGCTCTGCACGTAACGCCTGCTCAATGTCCGCGTCCAGCTCCAACACTACTGGCGCCACCAGGCAGGAGGCCGGGAGTATGGGAGTGGGATCCATGGACTGCTCCTCTYTGTCATACAGTCGGGACAGTGCGTCTGCCTTTACATTTTGGGAACCTGGTCTGTAGGAAAGGGGAAAAAACTAAACGGGTGAAAAACATGGCCCACCTTGCCTGGCGAGGGTTCAGTCTCCTCGCTGCCCGGATGTACTCCAGATTGCGGTGGTCAGTCCAGATGGGAAAAGGGTGTTTAGCCCCCTCAAGCCAATGTCTCCACGCCTTCAGAGCCTTGACYACAGCCAACCGATCCCGGTCCCCCACGTCATAGTTTCGCTCCGCCGGGCTGAGCTTCTTCGAGAAGAAGGCACAGGGGCGGAGCTTCGGTGGTGTACCCGAGCGCTGAGAGAGCACGGCTCCTATCCCAGCCTCGGACGCGTCCACCTCCACTATGAACACCAAAGAGGGATCCGGATGGGCCAGCACGGGAGCCGAGGTAAACAGAGCCCTCAGGTGACCAAAAGTCCTGTCCGCCTCAGCCGACCACTGCAAACGTACCGGGRCCCCCTTCAGCAGTGAGGTAATGGGAGCCGCTACCTGACCAAAACCCCGGATAAA
Source organism: Salvelinus sp. IW2-2015 (assembly GCF_002910315.2). Taxonomy (NCBI): domain Eukaryota; kingdom Metazoa; phylum Chordata; class Actinopteri; order Salmoniformes; family Salmonidae; genus Salvelinus; species Salvelinus sp. IW2-2015. The sequence continues at coordinate 85,462 of NW_019942931.1, forward strand.
CCTCCGGTAGTAATTGGCAAACCCTACGAACTGCTGCACTTCCTTTACCGTGGTGGGAGTTGGCCAATTACGCACGGCTGAAATGCGGTCATGGAAGATAAAAAGTGGATCGACGATGGCTAGAAGACCGGCGACGCCGAGCGCCACCCGAACAAGGAGAGGACCCGATTTCGGAGGAAGTCGTGACATTATTGGAGTGACCATCACAAAGCCCTGACCTCAATCCTATAGAAAATGTGTGGGCAGAACTGAAAAAGCGTGTGCGAGCAAGGAGGCCTACAAACCTGACTCAGTTACACCATCTCTGTCAGGAGGAATGGCCAAAATTCACCCAACTTATTGTGGGAAGCTTGTGGAAGGCTACCTGAAAC
>NW_019942931.1:92517-97796 GCF_002910315.2 Salvelinus sp. IW2-2015
TTTTGACCACGTTAAACATTTAAAGGCAATGCTACCAATACTATTGAGTGTATGTAACTTTTGACCCACTGGGAATGTGATGAAAGAAATAAAAGCTGAAATAAATCATTCTCTGCTATTATTCTGACATTTCACATTCTTAAAATAAAGTGGTGATCCTAAATGACCTAAGACAGGCTTTTTACTAGGATTCAATGTCAGGAATTGTGAAAAACTGAGTTTAAATGTATTTGGCTAAGGTGTATGTAAACTTCTAACTTCAACTGTAGTTCTATAGCAGACAGACAGGGGAGTCGATACAACACCAGTATTAAGGTGAACACATAGCTTGAATGAAAACAGGAAACATGACACACAATGACTTAAGGAAATGACATTCTGACATAACATTTTGTAAGGCATGAATCCTTTATGTTTTAGGCCTAGGGAACTGTAAGAGTTGAGCGAGATTTGAAATATTGAAACACATGCATAACAGGTCTTTTGAGGTCAACAGGTCAATGGTTTGTAGCAGTCTCAGCAGGTAGGTATAGTCTTACTTGTCCAGGTGGGCGACGGTGACAATTTCTCCTCCTACGTAGTAATTGAGTCTGTTTGACTGAGTGGTGTAGATGAAACAGTCTCCCACCCACAGACCTGTCTTCACCACCTCCTGAATCTCACCAACACCTGAGAAAGGGGGTTGAGGAAGGGAGAGAGAGACCGAGAGTGGGAGAGATATAGGTATAGAAGAAATGTTAGAGTAGAAATACAAAATGAATTGTCCTGTCCAGAATCTCTCTAGATGTGTGTAGTCTCACCTCGAAGCGTCCTCTATCCCTCCTCGGTGACTCCTCCTTGGTCTCCTGTGCTGTTGCCACTTTCTCAGCCAGGTAGCGCAGCACAAAGAAAGACTCCTCCGTGGCGATACACACCAGCTCCCAGACTCTGACCAGAGACCGTGAGGAAAGAAAGGTGGTTACAGGAGGGTTGGATCGCTGTGGAGAGGAGGTCGAGGAGTGGTGGATCGCTGTGGAGAGGAGTTAGAGAAGAGGGTTGGGTCGCAGTGGAGAGGGGGTTAGAGAAGGGTTGGGTCGCTGTGGAGAGGAGGTTAGAGAAGGGTTGGGTCGCTGTGGAGAGGAGGTTAGAGGAGGGTTGGATCGCTGTGGGGAGGAAGTTAGAGGAGGGTTGGGTCGCTGTAGGTGGCTTCTCACCCTCTACCTGAGCTAGGCGCTGCCTGGACCTGCTATAATCTGTAAATGGTCATGTGTCTGAAAGTTGATATAGATCAACTGTGGATTAATAACAGTTTAAATACTGTAGCCGACTCACGTGTTTAGGCAGGATCTCAATGCGGCGGACCAGTTCTGTGTTCTCCCAATCGTAGAAGGCCAGACCACTCACTGACCTCACGCCCAGCAAGAACCCACCATGGATACCTGCAGGGGATGATACACACATATCGTTAGGTATAACACATCAGCATATCATCTGCATGCACACACACCCACACATAGGGAGTCAGTTCATACTGGATCAAATATGATATGTTTGTCTTACCTTCTGCCCCAAAGTCTGGTTTAAAAGACTTATTTTCTTTGAAGTTCTTGAAGATTTTGACCATACTGGTGCTCTCCCGAGTAGCATACCTGCCATAGAAACAAGTGGTTAAGTCACCCTGACCATACTAGACCGTGGATGGTCCATAGATGACTGTGTATGAGTGGTCAGTGTGCGGTTGACTTGATTTACTCTGAGGAGTCGTGGCCCCAGACAAACTCCTGTGCTGAACCGAAGCTCTTGTTCCTCAGGGCCATTGCAGTGTAGATGATGTACTCTCCATCCCCACACACCACCACAAACCTGTAACACACATACACACAGACACACAACATTAGTTAGTGTGTGATCACACACACCAGTGGAGGCTGTTGAGGGGAGGACGACTCATAGTAATGGATGAAATGGAGTCAATGGAATGATATCAACCACATATAAACCACGTTTGATACCATTCCATTTACTCCCTTCAAGCCATTATTATGAGCCATCCTCCCATCAGCAGCCTCCACTTACACACACACACACACACACACACACACACACACACACACACATATACTGTCCATTTATGGTCCTGTAAGGCTCAGTTGGTAGAGCATGGTGCTTGCAACACTAAGATTGTGGGTTCGATTCCTGGGGCGCACGAGTACATACAAATGCATGCTCGCATGACTGTAAGTCACTTTGGATAAAAGCATCTGCTAAATAGCATATATACAGTACCAGTCAAAAGTTTGGACACCAACTCATTCCAAGGTTTTTCTTTATTTTTTTAAACCATTTTCTACATTGTAGAATAATAGTGAAGACATCAAAACTATAAAATAACACATATGGAATCATGTAGTAACCAAAAAAGTGTTAAACAAATCTAAATATATTTTATATTTGAGATTCTTCAAAGTAGCCACCCTTTGCCTTGATGACAGCTCTGCACACTCTTGGCATTCTCTCAACCAGCTTCATGAGGTAGTTACCTGGAATGCATTTGAAATAACAGGTGTGCCTTGTTAAAAGTAAATTTGTGGAATCTCTTTCCTTCTTAATGCGTTTGAGCCAATCAGTTGTGTTGTGACAAGGTACAGTAGGGATGGTATACAGAAGATAGCCCTATTTTGTAAAAGACCAAGTCCATCCGGCCGTGTATCACATCCGGCCGTGATTGGGAGTCCCATAGGGCGGCGCACAATTGGCCCAGCGTCGTCTGGGTTTGGCTGGGATAGGCCGTCATTGTAAATAAGAATCGGTTCTTAACTGACTTGACTAATTAAATAAAGGTTACATATTATGGCAAGAACAGCTCAAATAAGCAAAGAGAAACGACAGTCCATCATTACTTTAAGACATGAAGGTCAGTCAATGCAGAAAATTTCAAGAACTTTTAAAGTTTCTTCAAATGCAGCCGCAAAAACCATCAAGCACTATGATGAAACTGGCTCTCATGAGGACCGCCACCGGAAAGGAAGACCCATAGTTACCTCTGCTGCAGAGGATAATTTCATTAGAGTTACCAGTCTCAGAAATTGCAGACTAAATAAATGCACATCTCATCCTCAACTGTTCAGAGGAGACTGCAGCCTTCATGGTCGAATTGCTGCAAAMAAACCATTATTGCTGCAAAGAAACCATTACTAAAGGACACCAATAAGAAGAGACTTGCTTGGGCCAAGAAACACGAGCAATGGACATTAGACCGGTGGAAATATGTCCTTTGGTCTGATGAGTCCAAATTTCTGATTTTTGGTTCTAACCGCCGTGTCTTTGTGAGACAGAGAAGGTGAACGGATGATCTCTGCATGTATGGTTCCCACTGTAAAGCATGGAGGAGGCGGTATGATGGTGCTTTGCTTGTAACACTGTGTGATTTATTTTGAATTCAAGGCACACTTAACCAGCATGGCTACCACAGCATTCTACAGTGATACGCCATCCTATCTGGATTGCGCTTAGTGGGACTATTATTTGTTTTTCCACAGGACAATGACCCAACACACCTCCAGACTATATAAGGGCTATTTCACCAAGAAGGAGAGTGATGGAGTGCTGTATCAGATGACCTGGCCTCCATCACCCGACCTCAACCCAATTGAGATGGTTTGGGATGATTTCGACAGCAGAGTGAAGGAAAAGCAGCCAACAAGTGCTCACCATATGTGGGAACTTCTTCAAGATTGTTGGAAAAGCATTCCAGGTAAAGCTGGTTGAGAGACTGCCAAGAGTGTGCAAAACTATCATCAAGGCAAAGGGTGGCTACTTTGAAGAATCTCAAATATAAAATATATTTTGATTTGTTTAGCACTTTTTTGCTTACTACAGGATTGCATATGTGTTATTTTATAGTTTTGATGTCTTCACTATTATTCTACAATGTAGAAAATAGTAAGAAAATAAAGAAAAACCCTGGAATGAGTTTGTGTGTCCAAACTTTGGACTGGTACTGTATATATATATTTTACATTTGGTAAGCAACTAGTACACATATGCACACAAACACAGTAACACACGCACACACTGACCTGCCATTGGGGTTGTGCTGGATGGTCTGGGGATAGATTTCACAGCTGCCCATGTCTTTGACGGCCAGGGACAGCCTCTCTCCGTCCTGTATCTCAGCCTCTCCCATGGCCTTCAGGTTGGCCTGCTGCACCTCAGAGTGCTTGGCCCACATGATCTTACCGTTAGAGTCCATAGACATGGCTGGTTCCTCACGGCCCAACTGAGGGAGGGAGGGGGAGATGAGGAGAGAGAGGGAGAAGAGGGGGGAGAGAGTGAAGAAGATGAGACAGAGGAAGAGAAGGAGTGATGTTCAAATCATAATATTTCAACTTCAGCTGAACATACAACTTGGACATACATGGGTGATATGTCAGCCTACAGAATCAAACTGGCCCTGTATAAAAACAATACAAGCATTCTATATGATTACCAACAATACTAATAATCAGATCACTGACCCCACATCATTCTTGATGTGTAGTTTAGAGTCTCCTTAATTTGGTACCTTGATGATGATGCTGCCTTCATCATATCCCAGCGCCACACTGTTGGCGCCTCGCTGGCCACACACACACCACACACGTTCCATCCCGTAGTTCAGTGTGTTTTCCAGGCGGTACGTGCTGGAATGCCAGACTCTCACTGTGCCTGTATGTCCATAAGAAGATGGAAGAAGGGTGGAGAGAAAGAGCTTTACATGTGAGAGGGTGGTCAAACATGGATAACTGATCCAGGGAAGACTAGAACTAGTCAACATGACAAGAAAACACCATGTTATCACCACGGTACAATGTTACAACTATGTTATAACATAGGTAAACARCTTGTTATTCCATTCTAAAGGGATAAGGTAAACACTACACTACCCACCGTCCTCGGAGCCTGTGAGGATGATTGGCAGCTCAGGGTGAAAGCTGACACAGGACACATTCTGGGTATGGCCCTCTAGAGTCTGCACACATGTCTTATTCTGGAGGTAGAGCAGAGGACTAGAGTAGAATCAGTCAACTCACTATATATCATCACTAGGACAGACGCGTAACACTTCAAGTGTGTGTATTTTCTGATCTGAAATGTGTGTGCTGTGCATATTCATGTGTTTCATTCTTCGTTTGAGAGTATGTGAAAAACTGTGTGWACGTGTGCATATAAACTGTGTGTACGTGTGCATATAAACTGTGTGTACGTGTGCATATAAACTGTGTGTACATGTGTATATAAACTGTGTGTACATGTGTATA
>NW_019942931.1:101229-119897 GCF_002910315.2 Salvelinus sp. IW2-2015
TAAACTAAACTGTGTGTACATGTGTAATAAACTGTGTGTACGTATGTAATAAACTGTGTGTACGTGTGCATATAAACTGTGTGTACGGTGCATATAAACTGTGTGTACATGTGTATATAAACTGTGTGTACATGTGTAATAAACTGTGTGTACATGTGTATATAAACGTGTGTACTGTGTAATAAACTGTGTGTACATGTGTATATAACTGTGTGTACATGTGTAATATAAAACTGTGTGTACATCTGTATATAAACTATGTGTAACATGTGCATTAACTGTGTGTACATGTGTATATAAACTGTGTGTACCATGTGTACAGTCGTGGCCAAAAGTTTTGAGAATGACACAAATATTCATTTCCACAAAGTTTGCTGCTTCAGTGTCTTTAGATATTTTTGTCAGATGTTACTATGGAATACTGAAGTATAATTACAAGCATTTCATAAGTGTCAAAGGCTTTTATTGACAATTACAGTGGGGAGAACAAGTATTTGATACACTGACGATTTTGCAGGTTTTCCTACTTACAAAGCATGTAGAGGCTGTAATTTTTATCATAGGTACACTTCAACTGTGAGAGAAGGAATCTAAAACAAAAATCCAGAAAATCACATTGTATGATTTTTAAGTAATTAATTGGCATTTTATTGCATGACATAAGTATTTGATACATCAGAAAAGCAGAACTTAATATTTGGTACAGAAACCTTAGTTTGCAATTACAGAGATCATACGTTTCTGTAGTTCTTGACCAGGTTTGCACACACTGCAGCAGGGATTTTGGCCCACTCCTCCATACAGACCTTCTCCAGATCCTTCAGGTTTTGGGGCTGTCGCTGGGCAATACGGACTTTCGGCTCCCTCCAAAGATTTTCTATTGGGTTCAGGTCTGGAGACTGGCTAGGCCACTCCAGGACCTTGAGATGCTTCTTACGGAGCCACTCCTTAGTTGCCCTGGCTGTGTGTTTCGGGTCGTTGTCATGCTGGAAGACCCAGCCACGACCCATCTTCATTGCTCTTACTGAGGGAAGGAGTTGTTGGTCAAGATCTCGCGATACATGGCCCCATCCATCCTCTCCTCAATACGGTGCAGTTGTCCTGTCCCCTTTGCAGAAAAGCATCCCCAAAGAATGATGTTTCCACCTCCATGCTTCACGGTTGGGATGTGTTCTTGGGGTTGTACTCATCCTTCTTCTTCCTCCAAACACGGCAAGTGGAGTTTAGACCAAAAAGCTCTATTTTTGTCTCATCAGACCACATGACCTTCTCCCATTCCTCCTCTGGATCATCCAGATGGTCATTGCAAACTTCAGACGGGCCTGGACATGCGCTGGCTTGAGCAGGGGGACCTTGCGTGCGCTGCAGGATTTTAATCCATGACGGCGTAGTGTGTTACTAATGGTTTTCTTTGAGACTGTGGTCCCAGCTCTCTTCAGGTCATTGACCAGGTCCTGCCGTGTAAGTTCTGGGCGTGATCCCTCACATTCCTCATGATCATTGATGCCCCACGAGGTGAGATCTTGCAATGGAGCCCCAGACCGAGGGTGATTGACCGTCATCTTGAACTTCTTCCATTTTCTAATAATTGTGCCAACAGTTTTTGCTTCTCACCAAGCTGCTTGCCTATTGTCCTGTAGCCCATCCCAGCCTTGTACAGGTCTACAATTTATCCCTGATGTCCTTACACAGCTCTCTGGTCTTGGCCATTGTGGAGAGGTTGGAGTCTGTTTGATTGAGTGTGTGGACAGGTGTCTTTTATACAGGTAACGAGTTTCAAACAGGTGCAGTTAATACAGGTAATGAGGTGGAGAACAGGAGGGCTTCTTAAAGAAAAACTAATAGGTCTGTGAGCCGGAATTCTTACTGGTTGGTAGGTGATCAAATACTTATGTCATGCAATAAAATGCAAATTAATTACTTAAAAATCATACAATGTGATTTCTGGATTTTTGTTTTAGATTCCGTCTCTCACAGTTGAAGTGTACCTATGATAAAAATGACAGACCTCTACATGCTTTGTAAGTAGGAAAACCTGCAAAATCGGCAGTGTATCAAATACTTGTTCTCCCCACTGTACATGAAGTTGATGCAAAGAGTCAATATTTGCAGTGTTGACCCTTCTTGTTCAAGACCTCTGCAATACGCCCTGGCATGCTGTCAATTAACTTCTGGGCCACATCCTGACTGATGGCAGCCCATTCTTGCATAATCAATGCTTGGAGTTGTTCACAATTTGTGGGGTTTTGTTTGTCCACCCGCCTCTTGAGGTGACCACAAGTTCTCAATGGGATTAAGGTCTGGGGAGTTTCCTGGCCATGGACCCAAAATATCAATGTTTTGTTCAACGAGCCACTTAGTTATCACTTTTGCCTTATGGCAAGGTGCGCCATCATGCTGGAAAGGCATTGTTCATCACCAAACTGTTCCTGGATGGTTGGGAGAAGTTGCTCTCGGAGGTGATGTTTGGTACCATTCTTTATTCATGGCTGTGTTCTTAGGCAGAATTGTGAGTGAGCCCACTCCCTTGGCTGAGAAGCAACCCCACATGAATGGTCTCAGGATGCTTTACTGTTGGCATGACACAGGACTGATGGTAGCGCTCACCTTGTCTTCTCCGGACAAGCTTTTTTCCGGATGCCCCAAACAATCGGAAAGGGGATTCATCAGAGAAAATGATTTTTACTCCAGTCCTCAGCAGTCCAATCCCTGTACCTTTTGCAGAATATCAGTCTGTCCCTAATGTTTTTCCTGGAGAGAAGTGGCTTCTTTGCTGCCCTTCTTGACACCAGGCCATCCTCCAAAAGTCTTCGCCTCACTGTGCGTGCAGATGCACTCACACCTGCCTGCTGCCATTCCTGAGCAAGCTCTGTACTGGTGGTGCCCCGATCCGCAGCTGAATCAACTTTAGGAGACGGTCCTGGCGCTTGCTGGACTTTCTTGGGCGCACTGAAGCTTCTTCACAACAATTGAACCGCTCTCCTTGAAGTTCTTGATGATCCAATAAATGTTGATATTTAGGTGCAATCTTACTGGCAGCAATATCCTTGCCTGTGAAGCCCTTTTTGTGCAAAGCAATGATGACGGCACGTGTTTCCTTGCAGGTAACCATGTTTGACAGAGGAAGAACAATGATTCCAAGCACCGCCCTCCTTTTGAGGCTTTCGGTCTGTTTTTCGAGCTCAATCAGCATGACAGAGTGATCTCTGAGCAAGCTCTGTACTGGTGGTGCCCCGATCCCGCAGCTGAATCAACTTTAGGAGACGGTCCTGGCGCTTGCTGGACTTTCTTGGGCGCACTGAAGCCTTCTTCACAACAATTGAACCGCTCTCCTTGAAGTTCTTGATGATCCAATAAATGTTTGATTTAGGTGCAATCTTACTGGCAGCAATATCCTTGCCTGTGAAGCCCTTTTTGTGCAAAGCAATGATGACGGCACGTGTTTCCTTGCAGGTAACCATGTTTGACAGAGGAAGAACAATGATTCCAAGCACCGCCCTCCTTTTGAGGCTTTCGGTCTGTTTTTCGAGCTCAATCAGCATGACAGAGTGATCTCCAGCCTTGTCCTCGTCAACACTCACACCTGTGTTAACAAGAGAATCACTGACATGATGTCAGCTGGTCCTTTTGTGGCAGGGCTGAAATGCAGTGGAAATGTTTTTTGGGGATTCAGTTCATTTGCATGGCAAAGAGGGACTTTGCAATTAATTGCAATTCATCTGATCACTCTTCATAACATTCTGGAGTATATGCAAATTGCCATCATACAAACAGAGGCAGCAGACTTTGTGAAAATTTATATTTGTGTCATTCTCAAAACTTTTGGCCACGACTGTACATAAACTGTGTTATCATGTTTATTTCCATGTGTACCTGGTAGTCCCAGATCTTGACCAGGCGGTCGTCAGCTCCTGATATAAGATAGGGCTTGTCCCCTCCGCTGTAGTAGTCGATACAGTTGACTCCTTTCTCATGGCCCTCCAGAGTGAAGTTAGGGGCGGAAGATCCCAGCTGCCACACCTGCAACAGCCAAGGGCCAAAGAATACTTCAGTGTATTACTGAAATGTAGTGGTAATGATTTACAACAACTGTATAGAATTCATGAAACATTACACATCTATAACCACTTCAACATGACAATAATCAAACCAACTGTAGTGCTACAAACACAAAGATTAGTGTGTGTGTACTGTATGTACCTTAATGGTCCTGTCCAGGGAGGCGCTGGCGAACTGGTTGTTGTCTTTAGGGTTGATGACAATCTGCATGACATAGTGGGTGTGGCCCTCAAACACCTGACCACACACCCACTTCTTGTCCCAGTCCCAAAGCTTGATCAGCATGTCATCTGGACACACACACACGATCATGTTCACAATATTCAATGGTTGATGTTTGTAATTTATGTATATAGAGAGAGAGAAAGAGAGAGAGAGAGAGTGAGAGAAAGAAAGAGACAAACACAACATACCACTGCTGGTAAGGATGTAAGGTTGTGTTGGGTGGACTGCGATACAGCGGATGTAGTCAGAGTGGGCRTCAAACATGTGAGCTCTCTCCAGAGTGTTGTAGTTAAACACACGGATCTGCWTGTCATCCTGAGGAGGACCAGAGAAGAGCAAGAGAGAGGGGGGAGAAGGTGAAGGGAGAGAGGGTGGAGAAGGTTAAAATGGAGAGATATGGGAAAACTCTGAACTCTGAATAGGACAGATAAATGCATTATAAGCAGTTATAAGGGTGTTATAACACTTACTGCTCCAGCAATGACCCAGTGCTTCCTCGCCACAAACTTAGCCACTCTCACAGGCAGGTCACACACCTCAAATGTCTTCACCAGGGTCTACACAGATTCAAAAGAAGCACCAGCATCATGGTCATCATCGTCATAGAGAAGCAATCCATTCATATATCACTCAAGAACATAATGTGCAGCAAGGTCTACGAAGAATGAATGAATGGATGAGAGCTGAATCCTAAATGAGAATGAATGTTGTTTACCTGTGTCTCGTGGTTCCAGACACAGACACTGCCATTGTACAGGCTGGCAACCATCCATGGTTCAGTTGGGTGCAGGTCCACACTCTTCACACGGTCCGACCGAGCGGTCAGCTTCCGCTTGATGTCCAACCGGAGAGGCTGAGACGGAGAGAGAACCCAATATATGAAGTCCTATTCTACCTCTGCCTCCTAACTTATACTAGACCAATACTAGACACAGTGRCTTATTTTGATACTAACCAGATTACTCTTCACTCCTATGTATATGCAGATCAGTTGAACGGAAACAATAAATAAAACATCTGATTTGACAGAGACCAGATCTGAGTATGTTTTTATAGAGACAGGTCAGATACACTTACCTTTTTTKTTTTTTWAAATATGTACTCAAATTAGTCTGATTACGCTTATCAATAAAACTATAAGTGTATCCACACCATAACAGCTATACACTTGTAGGCCTACAGTAGATATAAAGTTTCACAAAGTSGCACCAAGTCAACTGCTTGTGGGGAGCGGTAATATGGGGGCGTGTCTGTTTACTGAAGCTCATTCCACCACATTTGAGGTGCATGAATGATTCCCTCTGGTCTGGAAATTCRCAGCCATTAGCCATTTGCGATATAGTAGTTTAGGAAAATAATCGTTATATAAAGTTGCATATTGAAGTACTAGCATATTTAGTAACTGACCAATCGATCAGAGACTTCATGAGTCTTTTGAATACCATATTGTTACATTGCCATTTCTAGAGTTTCTGCAATATCTTCAAAATCTCGATCATTAACAACTAGGCATAGGTTAATTCATTGGATGTGGTCTAAATTAGTTTTCAATCAGGTAGCAATCGTAAAAAAAGCAATTCACATAAAAAAACTGCAATGACTGGCCTGGGCGGCAGCGGGTCTTTATCAATACTTTCACTCTAAATCTATGTTGCACTTCATTCAAAATCTATGTTTTCATTTCCTTACCATGTTTCTACGTCTGCGGGTAGTGTTTGGTCAAAGTGCCCGACCACCCTGAGAAATGAGTCGGGCTGGTAGACTAGTTTAGAGCGGAGAGTCTTCTTGGCGACGTGGATTCTATGGAGCTTCCTGGCTGCACTTCGCAAGATCCGGTGGAGCACTAGTACAGTCTGTACCTAACATGACCATACTATGCGGTGTGTATGTAGGTTACAGAGAAATGTATGGACGTTCGACTACAGGCAAAATCAGGTAATTGTATGTAGCCTACCCACTTTCCACCCCAAAAAAMATAAATAAAAACGAATAAATGAATGAATTATAAAGATAATCATTAATTTGAACGTCTTAAACGTTGCCTAATTTCCTATTTGTTCCAATTATCTCCCTATTTCTAATGTGTATAAATATGCTAACTTGATGAGTGAATAGTCTTTCAGKTGTTTATCAGGCTAAAGCTACAATACCTAGGCTTACCCAATATAGTCCATGCAGAGTTCAAATCAAAGGAAACTTTATTTGTCACATGCGCCGAATACAACAAGTGTAGACTTTACCGTGAAATGCTTACTTACAAGCACTTAACCAACAGTGCAGTTCAAGAAGAGTTAGGAAAATATTGACCAAGTATACTAAAATAAAAAGTAATCATAAAAAGTAACACAATAAGAATAACATTAACGAGGCTATATACCTGTCTCTTATACACATCTAGATGTGTATAAGAGACAGTTGTTTGACTTATAATTCACTGTATCACAATTCCAGTGGGTCAGAAGTTTACAAACACTAAGTTGACTGTGCCTTTAAACAGCTTGGAAGCTTGTAAAATTCATGTGATGTCATGGCTTTAGAAGCTTCTGATAGGCTATTTGACATCATTTGAGTCAAATAGAGGTGTACCTGTGAATGTATTTCAAGGCCTACCTTCAAACTCAGTGCCTTTTTGATTGACATCATGGGAAAATCTAAAGAAATCAGCCAAGACCTCAGAAATAAAATTGTAGACCTCCACAAGTCTGGTTCATCCTTGGGAGCAATTTCCAAACGCCTGAAGGTACCACGTTCATCTGTACAAACAATAGTACACAAGTATAAACACCATGGAACCACACAGCCGTCATACCGCTCAGGATGGAGACGTGTTCTGTTTCCTAGAGATGGACGTGTTTTGGTGCGAAAAGTGCAAATCAATCCCAGAACAACAGCAAAGGACCTTGTGAAGATGCTGGAGGAAACAGGTACAAAAGTATCTTTATCCACAGTAAAACGAGTCCTATATCATCATAACCTGAAAGGCCGCTCAGCAAGGAAGAAGCCACTGCTCCAAAACCACCATAAAGAAGCCAGACCACGGTTTGCAACTGCACATGGGGACAAAGATCGTACTTTTTGGAGAAATGTCCCCTGGTCTGATGAAACAATAATAGAACTGTTTGGCCATAATGACCATCGTTATGTTTGGAGGAAAAAGGGGGAGGCTTGCTAGCCGAAGAACACCATCCCAACCGTGAAGCACGGGGGTGGCAGCATCATGTTGTGGGGGTGCCTTGCTGCAGGAGGGACTTGTGCACTTCACAAAATAGATGGCATCATGAGGGTGGAAAATTATGTGGATATATTGAAGCAACATCTCAAGACATCAGTGAGGAAGTTAAAGCTTGGTCGCAAATGGGTCTTCCAAATGGACAATGACCCCAAGCATACTGGCATAAATAGCTTAAGGACAACAAAGTCAAGTTATTGGAGTGGCCATCTCAAAGCCCTGTTCTCAATCCTATAGAACATTTTTGGGCAGAACTGAAAAAGTGTGTGCGAGCAAGGAGGCTTTACAACCKTGACTCAGTTACACCAGCTCTGTCAGGAGGAATGGGCCAAAATTCACCCAACTTATTGTGGGAAGCTTGTGGAAGGCTGCCCGAAACTTTTGACCCAAGTTAAACTATTTAAAGGCAATGCTACCAAATACGAATTGAGTGTATGTAAACTTCTGACCCACTGGGAATGTGATGAAAGAAATAAAAGCTGAAATAAATCATTCTCTCTGCTATTATTCTGACATTTCACATTCTTAAAATAAAGTGGTGATCCTAACTGAATTTTTACTCTGATTAAATGTCAGGAATTGTGAAAAACTGAGTTTAAATGTATTTGGCTAAGGTATATGTAAACTTCCGACTTCAACTGTAGGTCCTGAATGTCAGGAAGCTTGGCCCCAGTGATGTACTGGGCCGTTCGCACTACCCTCTGTAGCACCTTACGGTCAGATGCCGAGCAGTTGCCATACCAGGTGGTGATGCAACCGGTCAGGATGCTCTCAATGGTGCGGCTGTAGAACCTTTTGAGGATCTGTGGACCCATGCCAAATCTTTTCAGTTTCCTGAGGGGGAAAAGGTTTTGTTGTGCCCTCTTCACGACTGTCTTGGTATGTTTTGGACCATGATAGTTCGTTGGTGATGTGGACACCAAGGATCTGGAAAGTCTTGACCCGCTCCACTACAGCCCCATTGATGTTAATGGGGGCCTGTTCGGCCAGCCTTTTCCTGTAGTCCACGATCAGCTCCTTTGTCTTGKTCACATTGAGGGAGAGGTTGTTGTCCTGGCACCACATTGCCAGTTCTCTGACCTCCTCCCTAAAGACTGTCTCATCGTTGTCGGTGATCAGGCCTACCACTGTTGTGTCTTCAGCAAACTTAATGATGGTGTTGGAGTCGTGTTTGGCCACGCAGTCGTAGGTGAGCAGGGAATACAGGAGGGGAAAAAGTACACACCTCTGAGGGGCCTCTGTGTTAAGGATCAGCGTGGTAGACGTGTTGTTGCCTACTCTTACCACCTGGGGGCGGCCCGTCACAATGTCCAGGATCCAGTTACAGAGGGAGGTGTTTTGTCCCAAAGTCCTTAGCTTAGTGATGAGCTTTGTGGGCACTATGGTGTTGAACGCTGAGCTGTAGTTAATGAAAAGCATTCTCACATAGGTGTTCCTTTTGTCCAGGTGAGAAAGGGCAGTGTGGAGTGCGATTGAGATTGCTTCATCTGTGGATCTGTTGGGGCGGTATGCGAATTGGAGTGGGTCTAGGGTGTCCGGGAGGATGCAGTTGATGTGAGCCATGACCAGTCTTTAAAAGCACTTCATMGCTACCGACGTGAGTGCCACGGGGCGGTAATCATTTAGGCAGGTTACCTTRACTTCCTTAGCCACGGGGACTATGGTGGTCTGCTTGAAACATGTAGGTATTACAGACTCAGTCAGGGAGAGGTTGAAAATGTCAGTGAAGACACGTGACAGTTTTGTCCACGCATGCTTTGAGTACACGTCCTGGTAATCCGTCTGGCCCAGCGGCTTTGTGAATGTTGACCTGTTTAAAGGTTTTGTTCACATCGGCTACCGAGAGCGTTATCACACAGTCATCCAGTACAGCTGGTTCAGACCAGAGTTCAAACCATGCTGGTGTTGCAAGAAGCACGTTCCAACCAACTAAGCAATAACATACTTGTGTCATAACAATTAGAARGTTATATGCTCCCAGCTCTATGCCTACGATGCTTTATGGTCGAAGTGTTCTACTTTAAATCATTTAACTGCACCCTTTGTTGAGGTTTTTCATATCCGTCAGGTCTTGATAAGAAAGCCTGGGTGGTGTGAGGAATACTCTCCCAATCTTGTATTCAAAGTCCACACCTCCTCACTGTTGCATGTTGAAAGGTTCCGTAGACCTTCTGTTCTGTCACTGATAATCACTTAGATCTGTCCCTGTGAAGAAGTAGATAAGGTTGCAGGCCTTCACAACCCAACTGAACATCATATACTGTACACTATTCATATATTTCTTCTTCTGGTCATCTACTGTACAGTGTACAATGTATTCGATTGATTTGCCAATTTACACATAGTTCTGTTCTCTCACAATGACGCGCTAATTTGAGAAGCTATGTTATGTTTTTAAAAGTTCATACTGTTTGTTTTTATTTGCAAGTACTGTCAACTCTGGTCAATATACACCCATATAAATATTCATTTAACTTAAAGTCAATGCCTCCCATCTGCTTGGGTTGAATTAAGTATTTATTAAATGTATGTACAATCACATCATAAATACAWAAGACAATTATGCAGGCAGGAACACATGTATGTAATGTTCTTCTGGCTCTTTTGCAGCCCAGTATCTCTACTTATACATCATCCTCTGCACATCTWTCACTCCAGTGTTACTGATAAATTGTCATTTTTTCACCTCTATGGCCTATTTATTGCCTTACCTCKCTAATCTTCTACATTTGCACACACTGTACAAACATTTTTCTATTGTGTTATTGACTATATGTTTGTTTATGTGTAACTCTGTGTTGTTGTATTTGACGCACTGCTTTGCTTTATCTTGACCAGGTCGCAGTTGTAAATGAGAACTTGATCTCAACTGGCCTACCTGGTTAAATAAAGGTGAATTAATATATATATTTTTTTAAATGTTACAACAAAGACGGTTTTAGGGTTTCTTCTTGAATACTTGTTTGCAGACTTTGTCTTCAACATAGATGTCCTGAAAGAAAAAGAGATGGACAGAAAGACAATGAGAAAATCACATAACATGTAGTCTGCATCCGAACCGGCACCCTGTTCCCTATATCAGGGGTGTCAACTCATTCCATGGAGGGCCGAGTGTCTGCGGGTTTTAGTTTTTTCCTTTCTATTAAGACCTAGACAACCAGGTGAGGGGAGTTCCTTACTAATTAGTGACCTTCATTCATCATTACAAGGGTGGAGCGAAAACCCGCAGACACTTGGCCCTCAATAAAATGGGTTTGACATATGTGCCCTATATAGTGCACTTCTGGTAAAATGTAGGGCCCTATAAAGGGAATAGGGTGCCATTTGGCATGAAGCCCTATAGGGATTATAGTATCACTTCTCTTTCTCAGAGCTCYAAATCAAGATTGACTTTACAACTTCCACTGTACTGATTGACATACGGAAGTAGACGTTCTCACTTTATTATCATGAAAAAGTCCAGAGTGTAAGTCTGAATGAGGATATGTATAAAAGCTGAAGGATTGATAGCTGTCTGTCTCTTTATCTCTCTCCTCAGAAATGTACTAAATGTATAGAGCTTCTGTTGTCTTAGGTATGAAGAATCTGTAACGTTCTGTATGTTCAAGTTGAAGTCTAGGACATTTCTCTCTCCCTCTCTTTTCTGTCTCTAAACCCCTCCCCCCATCTGTCTTGCTCTCACCAGGTGTAGCAGGTCTCCTTCTATCCATTGCTTCCAGCCACGATTGGCCTTCTCTCCCTTCTGCACAGCCACCAACGTATCTCCATCCCAAGTAACCAGTGTCTGAAGAACACACACACACACACACACACAGTTAGCTTACCGTAGACAAGCATTTACCCAAATGTCCCACAGCTAAGATATCAGGCTGGTATCATAGACGTAACATAGTAAATGAAAATACGTGAAACTCAAATTAGTATATGTTACATTTGGTATGGTTGCATAAGACAGAAGGTTACTTAAGGCAAAAACGAAAGGAGGGTAGTTGGTCGGGGTGGATGACGTGAACGTCTAGCAACCCAAAAGTTGTGTGTTCTAATTGTAATTGGTAACATATCATACACATTTTAATTCAGAACATATCATACAAAGTGGATGATGTATATCCACAAATWAAAACATACCATACCAAATGTAACATATCATACTAATTTGGGTGTCCCGTATTTTCGTTTACTATGTTATGTCTAACCCTGAGTCCAGGCTGAAGATATCTGTGTYTGTTTCCATAAAGCCAGGGTCAACAACCCACAGCAGTGCTTATGGCTGTCTCTTGAATTCTAATCTGAGAGAGACTGGACCAAACCTTTTAAGATGCCTGGATTGTGGGCTATGTGTGTGAGGGCTATGTGACCATACAGTATGCATTAACAAACTGAGAGTCAAGGGAAAGCAGGAGATGAAAACCTATAAGAAATGTAAATAAAAAATGGTGGAATAGAATAAAAGGAGAGAACATGATGGAGAGGGTAAAGGTTAGGGTTTGGAACCGGTTAGGACAGAGTGCAGTGACACTCTGACCTGGTCATAGTGGTTGTGGTCKTACCTGGATCGTCCTGTTGTCCAGTCCCTTAGTGACCTCCTCAAACTCCTCCCCGACGGTGAAGTTGACCTCGTAGTTCCTGAAGGTGCTCAAGGTCTTGGTTTCAAACTTGTCTCCGTTCTGGACGATCACCTTGGTCTGAGTCAGGTGGGCGGCYATCTTACGGGTTGCAAAGTCAATATCTGGAGGAAACACAATGAAACAACAATGTCAATGTTTAAAGATGCTCTGCTCTTTCCATGACATAGACTGTCCAGGTGAATCCCTTATTGATGTCACTTGTTTCATCCACTTCAATCAMTGTAGATGAAGTGGAGGAGACAGGTTAAAACAGGATTTGTAAGTCTTGAGACAAATGAGACATGGATTGTGTATGAATGCCATTCAGAGGGTGAATGAGCAAGACAAAATATTTAAGTGCCTTTGAATGGGGTATGGTAGTAGGTGCCAGGCGCACTAATTTGAGTGTGTCAAAAACTGCAACGCTGCTGGGTTCTTCAGAATGGTCCARCACCTGAAAGACATTCAGCCAACTTGACACAACTGTGGGAAGCATTGGAGTCAACATGGGCCAGCGTCCCTGTGGGAAGCATTGGAGTCAACATGGGCCAGCATCCCTGTGGAAAGCATTGGAGTCAACATGGGCCAGCATCCCTGTGGAAAGCATTTGACACCTTGTAGAGTCCTTGCCCTGACAAATTGAGGCTGTTCTGAGGGCAAAATGGGGTYCAACTCAATATTAGGAAGGTGTTCCTAATGTTTAGTACACTCAGTGTATACTGTAAACAGGATAAGTATGAAGTATGAACTTCTTAGGGCTAGGCATCCCGTTAGCGGACAACTTCCGGTGAAACTGGAGGGCGCGCAATTCAAATAAATAATCATACAAATTATGGATATTAAACATTTAGGTACATACAAGTGTCTTATATTGGTTAAAATATTAAATTCTTGTTAATCTAACTGCACTGTTCAATTTACAGTAGCTATTACAGTGAAAGAATGCCATGCGATTGTTTGAGGACGGTGCCCCACATCAAAATATTTTTCAACGGGCACAGGTTTCATAAATTCACAAATAGCGATTAAATATTCACTTACTTTTTGAAAATTTTCCTCTGATTTGTCATCCAAAGGGTCCCAGCTATAACATGTAGTGTCGATTTGTTTGATAAAATCCTTCTTTATATCCCAAAAAGTCAGTTTAGTTGGCGCCATCGATTTGAGTAATCCACTAGTTCAACATGCAGAGAAGGGAATCCGAAAATCTACCCCTAAACTTTGTTTCAACAAGTCAAAATACGTTTCTATACACTCCTCAGATACCCTAAAATGTAATCAAACTATAATATTTCTTACGGAAAGAAGTATGTTCAATAGGAAACCGATTTTACAGGTGGGTCTTGTCTTCATGGCGCGCGCAAACACTAATTTCCAAGACTGTGTCCCTGTACTAAAACTGATATTTCTTATTCGTTTTGGAAGTTACAAGCCTGAAACCTTGAAAATAGACTGCTGACACCCAGTGGAATCCATAGGAATTGCATCCTGGGAGCTAGACTTGAGTAAGCCCTTATACTTGCCATTGTAAGAGCACGGTCTCTCTTGGATTTTCTCCTACCATATCTATTGTGTTATATTCTCCTACATTAGTTTAACATTTCTACAAACTTCAAAGTGTTTTTCTTTTATATGCATACACTGGCTTCAAGGCCTAAGCAACAGGCAGTTTACTTTGGGCATGTCATTCAGGCGGAAATTTTGAAAAAAGGGGCCTTGCCCTAATTAAGCAATAAGGCCCGAGGGGGTGTGGTATATGGCCAATATACCACAGCTAAGGGCTGTTCTTATGCGCGACGCAACTATTGCTATTATAAACTGGGTGGTTCAAGCCCTGAATGCTGATTGGCTGACAGACCGTATATCAGACCGTATACCCCGGTATGACAAAATGTATTTTTACTGCTCAAATTAAGTTGGTAACTAGTTTATAAAAGCAATAAGGCACCTCGGTGTTTTGTGGTATATGGCCAATATACCATGGCTAAGGGCTGTTCTGTATCGTTAAGAACAGCCCTTAGCCGTGGTACAGTTGAAGTCGGAAGTTTACATACACCTTAGCCAAATACATTTAAACTCAGTTTTTCACAATTCCTGACATTTAATCAGAGTAAAAATGTCTTAAGCCATTTTGCCACAACTTTGGAAGTATGCTTGGGGTCATTGTCCATTTGGAAGACCCATTTGCGACCAAGCTTTAACTTCCTGACTTATGTCTTGAGATGGTGCTTCAATATATCCACATAATTTTCCACCCTCATGATGCCATCTATTTTGAGAAGTGCACCAGTCCCTCCTGCAGCAAAGCACCCCCACAACATGATGCTGCCACCCCCGTGCATCAACGGTTGGGATGGTGTTCTTTGGCTTGCAAGCCTCCCCCTTTTTCCTCCAAACATAACGATGGTCATTATGGCCAAACAGTTCTATTTTTGTTTCATCAGACCAGAGGACTTTTCTCCAAAAAGTACGATCTTTGTCCCGATGTGCAGTTGCAAACCGTAGTCTGGCTTTTTTATGGTGGTTTTGGCTCAGTGGCTTCTTCCTTGCTGAGCGGCCTTTCAGGTTATGTCGATATAGAGGACCGTTTTACTGTGGATAAAGATACTTTTGTACCGGGTTTCCTCCAGCATCTTCACAAGGGTCCTTTGCTGTTGTTCTGGGATTGATTTGCACTTTTCTCACCAAAGTACGTTTATCTCTAGGAGACAGAACGCGTCTCCTTCCTGAGCGTATGACGGATGCATGGTCCCATAGTGTTTATACTTGTGTATATAGTTTGTACAGATGAAAGTGGTACCTTCAGGTGTTGGAAATTGCTCCCATGGATGAACCAGACTTGTGGAGGTCTACAATTGTTTTTTCTGAGGTCTTGGGCTGATTTGTTTTGATTTGAAGGTAGGCCTTGAATACATCCACAGGTTCACCTCTATTTGACTCAAATTATGTCAATTAGCCTATCAGAAGCTTCTAAAGCCATGACATCATTTTCTGGAATTTTCCAAGCTCTTTAAAGGCACAGTCAACTTGGTGTATGTAAACTTCTGACCCACTGGGATTTGTGATACAGTGAATTATAAGTGAAATAATCTGTCTGTAAACAATTGTTGGAAAAATTACTTTTGTGTCAATGCACAAAGTAAGTCTCCTTAACTGACTTGCCAAAACTATAGTTTGTTAACAAGAAATTTGTGGAGTGGTTGAAAAACCAGTTTTAATGACTCCAATCTAAGTGTATGTAAACTTTGACTTCAACTGTATATTAAGCCATGTACCACAACCCTCGGGCCTTATTGCTTTATTATAAACTGGTTACCAATGTAATTGGAAGAGTTGAAAGTAATATTTTGGTCATAACCGTGCTATACGTTCTGATATAACACGGCTTTCAGCCTATCAGCATTCAGGCTTAAACCACCAACCAATTTCCATATAGGCTCTGTTCACCTTGGTTGGACAGTGAGGTGTGTATAGTATACTGTTTTATTGTGTTCCCTGTGCATTAGCCCCAGTCCCCCTCATCAGTTTATGAGACTGGAGCTCAAGTTCTAGAATTACTATTCCACTCAGACCAGCTCTGTTGACAATCTCATTTACCCTTTTTAAAATGGCCTTGTACCAGAAATAGAGCTGAATAAGTTAAACTGTGAGCCTGCACTGCATTGCATTGGCCACAAAGTGTAAATTCATTTTCTACCCATCTCTCTTTTTGACGAAGCTCTTTTATTTACCCATCCAAATATGTTCTCCCTCCCTCTGTTTCCATATGGCTGTAATTTTCGATCCGTTCATGGAAATGAGAGCGCGGCACGGAATGAGACGCCTCGGATTTGGGATTTTTGGGATTTGTTGGGTTGAGCGGGAGGGAGTTATAACACGGAGGGAGTTATGACACGGAGGGAGTTATAAGACGAGGGAGTTATAAGACGAGGGAGTTATAAGACGAGGGAGTTATAACACGAGGGAGTTATAACACAGAAGGAGTTATAACACGAGGGAGTTATGGCACGGAGGGAGTTATAACACGAGGGAGTTATGACACGGAGGGAGTTATGACACGGAGGGAGTTATGGCACAGAGGGAGTTATAACACAAGGGAGTTATAACACGAGGGAGTTATGACACGGAGGGAGTTATGAATTGCAGATAAAGTCATGAATAATAAAAGACTTGTGGTTTATCAACGCCATGCTGAGTGGATGGATGAGGGCCTTCGCTTTCCAGCGGCATGCCGACGCCTCTTGGCAGAGCTTGGGATGGGATTTTTTATTCTCTTGAATGGGGACGATAAAAATGCTTAAAAGAGTAAATCAATATTTGTTCGACGTGGTAACAAGCGGGAGCCATTCACACAAACATTGGAGGTTAAGTCGCCATGACAGAAGCTCAATAAGTAACTGAAGCAGCACCACATCATCCTTTCTCTCACAATCTCACTCACTAACACTCTCAAATAAAGTATTTACACTAACATTGTCTCTGACATCCCCCTCTCTATCAGACACACTCGTGCACACACACATAGACATGTGCACTCACACACACATACACACTCTTTCTCTGTCAATTCCCTCTCTCCTCTCCACCCCTTCCCTCCCTCCCTCTCCACCATCTCTCTCTGCATATCTAGTATCTCTCTCTGCATATCTAGTACCTCTCTCTGCGTATCCAGTATCTCTCTCTGCATATCTAGTATCTCTCTCTGCATATCTAGTATCTCTCTCCATATCTAGTATCTCTCTATGCATATCCAGTATATCTCTCTGCATATCTAGTATCTCTGCATATCCAGTATCTCACCCTCCCTCTCCACCATCTCTCTCTGCATATCTAGTATCTCTCTCCTGCATATCTAGTACCCTCCGATCCGTATTCCTGCATATCTAGTATCTCTCTCTGATATCTATATTCGTCTCTCTCATATCTAGTATCTCTCTATGCATATCTAGAATATCTCTCATTCTAATCTTTGCATATTCCAGTCACGCCCTCTCCCATTCTTCTCTGCATATCTAATATCTCCCTCTGCATGCTATATCTATCGCTAGATCGTCTCTCTGCCATATCTAAATATCTGGCATCTCCCTGAATCAATAATGTCTCATATCTAGTATCGCTCTCTGCATATCTAGTATCTCTCTCTGCATATCTAGTATCTTCGCTGCTGCATATCTAGTATCTCTCTCTGCATATCTAGATCTCTTCTCTGCATATCTAATATATCTCTCTGCATATCTTAGTATATCTCTCTGCATATCTATAGCAATACTATATCTCTCTGCATATCTTAGTATCTCTCTCTGCATTATCTAATAATCTCTCTGCATATCTAGAATCCCTTCTCGCATATCTAATATCTCTCTCGGCATATCTAGTATCTCTCTCTGCATATCTAGTATCTCTCTCTGCATATCTAGTATCTCTCTCTGCATATCTAATATCTCTCTCTGCATATCTAGTATCTCATGTCCCTATTTTCCAACAGACATTAGAACAACAGCTTACCAATGGCCTTCATGATATCCTCAAAGTTCTCGTTGGTGACCATCACCCATTGTCCATTGAAGTCTGCAGGCATCTTGGCACCGGCCGGGTTTGTGTTACTGTATATGCCCTGTATCTGTCTATGGGGAATTTGCTCACACACACACACACTGCAAGAGGTAGAGTCAGATTCTATGGTCCCAACCCTTTATATACAGCCTGTTTACGTGTGGAACCAAGGGGCAGGGTTCGCTTGATAACACTCTCTATATTTCTTAGAGAGAAGGGACAGGTGTGTGTGACTGTATGTGTGTTTTACGTGTGTTTGTTCGTCTGTGTGTGTGTGTGTGTTTTTCCGATTTGCACATGATATACATTTGAAATGTATTTATTATTTTGAAACTTTTGTGAGTGAATGTTTACTGAATTTTTTATTTTTTATTTATTTAACTTTGAAACATACATTTCCCATGCCAATAAATTCCCTTAAATTGAAATTGAATTGATAGAGAGAGGGGGGTAGGAGCAGAGAGAGAGACGCATCGAGAGAGCATCGAGAGAGACGCATCGAGAGAGAGCATCGAGAGAGAGAGGAAGTGAGCATGAGAGGGGGTATACAGAGTTCAACCTAGGGCAGGTCTCTCAAGGTCTAAAGCATAGAGAAAATAATAAAATGCCTTTATCTTTCAAGCCTAATGCATATGGTATGTTTACAGTAATGTGCATGATGTTTCTGCCATGGTATGTTTGCAGTAATGTGCATGATGTTTCTGCTATAACACATTTACAGTAATGTATATGGTGTGTATACAGTATGTGCATGATGTTTCTGGCATGGTATAATTACAGTAATGTGGAATGATATTTCTGCATGGTATGTTCACAGTAATGTGCATAATGTGCATCATTTAGTATTCCTAATGTGACCTTGAGCTCATAAACACTGCATTAAGGACATAGGTCATGCATGAGCTTGGTGTAGGTTGAACCAGCGTTATTCATTTATCAGATTGAGTCCACTGTTACCCTAAACCACAAATCCTATTCCATAAATACATGCAACG
>NW_019942931.1:119922-128519 GCF_002910315.2 Salvelinus sp. IW2-2015
GGTGTGTCAAGTGTGGAGACAACTTAGGTCAGAAAGCATGGCCTCTTAACGAGGGCTAGGGCCAGAATCGCCCGTGTAGGTATGCCCCTTGTTCATTGTCAAATGATGCAGAAAGGAAACAAGATGGAGAGCTCCAGCTAGAGCAATGAGAGCTAGTTCCCCTGTCACCTGTCAACGCAGCACTAAAAAGGCAATGCTGAGGAGAAAGGTCAGAAGGTCATTTCTCTCTTCTGAAACAAGAATAAATTAGACTAGGTTTCCAGTTCAAACACAGAATATACACTGAGTGTACATTTGACTATTTTCTTCATGTTAAGACTGGTAATGGGAGTCAGAGCAACACACTGCGCATTTGCATTTAACCCGCATTTTATCCTGGTTGCCAGATGTGTAGGTGCTTTAGCCAACTCCTATGCTTTAGCCCAGGGAAACTTGCTAAGAGTATTAAGATCTGGCAACCAGGCTCGATGCAATCTGCAGGGAAGTTAAAAAAAAAATCTGTACATTTTTCCAGGTTGTGATTGCGTATTTTGCAATTACTAATACTGTAAGTGTGTTGTGGTTATATTTTGCTTTGAATTAAATTATTCCTAAATGAATTACAATAACCTACCATATTTCTGACTTGAAATCCCTTCTCATAATCATGTTGATTAGTGTATTTGTGTGTGTGAGAGTGAGAGCGAGAGAGAGAAAGATATATGAGCTGGTTACTTGTTTCTGCCCATATGGCAGAGAGAGAGGTAGAGAGGACATAGAGAGGAAGCAGAGAGCAGAGGTAAGAGAGAGAGACAGTGAAGAAAAACACATTGTAAATATGACCATATTTTAATGTTAATTTTATTTTCCGATTTGCACATGATATGCATTTGAAATGTATTTATTATTTTGAAACTTTTGTGAGTGTAATGTTTACTGAATTTTTTTATTTTTATTTATTTAACTTTTGAAACATACATTTCCCATGCCAATAATATTCTTAAATTGAATATTGAATTGAGAGAGAGGGGGGGTAGGAGCAGAGAGAGAGAGCGATCGGAGAGAACGACTCGAGAGAGACTGCATCGAGAGAGAGGGAAGTGAGCATGGAGGGGGTATACAGAGGTATACAACTAGGGCAGGTCTCTCAAGGTCTAAAGGCATAGAGAAAATATATAAAATGCCTTTATTTCAAGCTCAATGCATATGTATGTTTAGCAGTAATGTGCATGATGTTTCTGCATGGTATGTTTGCAGTAATGTGCGATGATGTTTCTGCTATACACACATTTACAGTAATGTATATGGTGTGTATCAGTATATGTGCATGATGTTTCTGGCATGGTATATTTTACAGTAATGTGAATGATATTTCTGCATGGTATGATTTTACAGTATTTGTCATGTGTACTGTATGTTCACAGTAATGTGCTAATGTGCATCTATTTAGTATTCCTAATGGACGCTTGAGCTCATAACACTGCATTAAGGACATAGGTCATGCATGAGCTTGGTGTAGGTTGAACCAGCGTATCATTTATCAGGATTAGAGTTCACTGTTACACCTTATCATCCAACATTCTATATCTGATTGGAGAATACAAATACATGACATTAAGCTAATACTACAGCTTTGCATACTAGCAACCTATAGCTGCGCTATCATATTTGGTGTATGGTGGTATAGTTTTATAATCTTAGGTACACTCGCTCTTAGAACGTGTACAAATATTGATTTTACATGGAGGTTATAATTGATGATATTTTTGTACGTAGATTTTGTATGATGCGTTTTGACTTCAAATTGCATGACAGTGAGTAAGAGTTGGTTGCCCGATATTAATTGGAAAGAAAGTCAGAGATTTTTGACAATCAATAAACCTAAAAGGGTCTGTGTACTAATGGTTGGCTTTCTGATCTATAGATCATGGAATGCTGCATACGCCATGGAAATTACTTGTGCACACTCGTATGCTGCTAATGTCTGTGTAGTGCTTGATATAGAGTGTGATAGAATAAAGTGTTTGTGTAAGATACGTTACACAATGATAGTATTTAATATTTCACACTTACACCTTCATTGTATCAAGATACTAATAACTAGTGATATCTATAGGTGTATCTAGTGGGCATTAACTTGTCTACTCATCCCTCAATCATTGACCTGGATACGGCCACTGAGGTAATGACGAGTGCACAAGAACGGGATACGTGTGTATCGATGGGCACACGATGAGATAAAGACATGAGTTGAGACATGAATTAATACTTGTTGCTGGACTGAGATAGCCCTTGCTCGCGTTATTCCTTATTATTTGATATGTAGCGCTACAAGAGTCATCTAGAATCTCATGTAGTTAGATTATCTCTACTCAGAAATCATACTATATAATTAGCTGCGGCCAGTGGATTTTGATCGCTCTATGGAATCGTTATGATATACTACCTCGATTCTTTTAGAGTCGCGACAACATTATCTGCAGACTTTTGCTCCTAGATGGACACACGATAAAATTGTTTCATGTGTTAAAAGAATCGGGGGTTATTCTATCCTGCCGACATAGACTAGTAGTATGTGTTGATAACTGAGTTGTGTTTATTATATCGTATTTTTTGTTGATTGACTTGGTTACCTTAGTGCAGAAGATGGTGTAACGACAGAGATGTGGGTATGACTACTTTATTCATTTGCGTGGTGTCGATAGGCTGATATTGTGAGTTATTGTGAGCCCCGAAGGTAGCGAAATTACAGATGGATGCGTCGCTCGATACCTAGTAGGAAGATAGTTCATGTATGTATGCTTAGAGTATATCTGATTTGGGAATCAGCCTTATGAGGAGCCCGGCTAGTCTTTTCGCTGTTTTGGTCTATTTCTGTCCGGAGTTGTTGTCGTTGCTTGTTGTTAGTCGCGTTGTCGTCCTATGGTAAGTCATTTTAAGTAGCTCTTCACGTATTTGTTGGTTCTAATGGTAGTAGTTATTGGTCTTGTGTTTGTTCTATATTTTCTTGGTATGTATGTTTGATCACAAATTTTAAAATAGAAAGTAAGTTAGACGCATGTAACCACATTAATGACATCCTGCTTTGCGCTCAATAGCCGGTCCGTTTTCCTTGCCACGGGATTCAGTTGTAGGGCAGATTGAGTCAAATAGTGGTCTGAATAGTTTATGGTTGTATAGCAATATGCTGGATTGTTGTGAAACCTATTTTGGAACACAGTGATATGTAATAGGATATAATTATTATCAGAAGAGATCAAAATATTCCTTCCACTGATAACAAATGTTTCTGGCGAAATTAAATTTAAAAAATTGGTGTTCACAGTGAGGTAGTCGGATAGTGATATTAATTACAGCTGTCATTTGTGGCATCGAATGAGGCAGTCAAGTTGTCAACCCAGGTGGGGCAGGTGTCTTTTTTTTTAGATGTATGTTGACGTGTGAGTAGATAGGGTCATGAGACAAAGGAATGTGTAAGCGCTGTTTTGAGTGTGAAAGATTTTGATGTGTATTTTTGTTATTATTGTGGTGAGGTTTTGTTGTAATGGACATACAATAAGATGTGTATGGGGCATAATCAGTAGAGTGATCACTGTGGGTGGAGAGGCATGAGTAGTTGAAAGAGTTTTTTCATACAAAAGGGTGTATAGAAGTGTTAGCAAGAAAGATGTCTATCATGGGTATGAAGTGTAGGTGGTAGCGTAAGTGGACATGGAAAGATTGTGGTATCCAATGGTGGGACCGCGGATCCTGAGGACCCTTTTGCTATGAAGGGCCATGATAGTGTAATGTGAGTAGTAGACATTGTCAGATTACGAGGTTGTTCAGAGGAGTCACACCTAATTAAGATGTGTATAAATGTCAGCTGTGTGCTATTAGTATAGATATGGTAGTTTTCTATATATGTGATTTGTATATGGCATAGTTTATTACGGTTATAATCTGTACTGCAGGGAAGTAACTGTGGTTTATAGTAGAGAAAGATGTAGGTTGTGGCCTGGCAAGCTAGCTCCGAGGCGATCTTTATAGAGATATATAGTTGCGAGCAAGCGGTCGACTCAAGGAAAGGGGGTAAGCAGGTGTTTAAGTGCGAGTGTCCCATATATCGTTACACGGGTGTATAGGCGAGCTGTAGGCATAAGAGCTGGATATAGAGATGTAACTAAAAGTTTGTAGGTAGGGAGATATAGAGTGATTGCGTGGTGTTGTTCTCTAATGTGTTTATTTGGTGTATGTGAAATAGGTATACTCGCTGTAAAGGTGATATTTTGCTTCATTGTGTATGTGTTTTAGATAATCTCCGAAGATGGCAGCAGGTACTCAAGCAGTAGCACAAGTTTAGTATAGGACCGGGATTAGATGTTTCAATCATTTTCTGAAGGAGAAGATGCTTCTCGGCAAAAACTATCACAAGCGTCTAACAAACGTCACACATATCGTAAGAAAGAGAGACAGCTAATATCGACGATATAATATGGTATTATTTGTTAGCTATAGAACTGACATAATCAGATATATTGCATCGGCCGCGCAAAGTGGTAAGACAGCAAGAGGTGTATAAATTAACAAACCTCAGAAAAGATCAAAGTCCTCTCAACAATTGGTTAGCAGAGGAGGCAAGCGAACTTCGTTTGGAAGATATCCTCATTACATAAGCAAGAAAGTATTAACGAGCTTTAGGTGCTGAGGGTGTTAACTTGTGTGCAGACTACCTCTTTCAAAACTCACTTTAAAGAATCGAAAGAAATTGTAGAGCAAAAATCAATTAAGGCGTTGTCATTATAAACACATGTACGTTGGTATATAGGACCACAAAACATCAGGATGAAACAGATAATAAGGAGAGAGGAGAAATAAGAGGTGATTATATGAATAAAGGCGATTCAGGAGACAATTGGGCGATAATTATATAGGTTGAGCATACGATAATGAACGAGTCTTAAGAAGGCCTAAAATATTTAAGAAATGCAGTTACGCTAACAACCCATAGGAAAGGATCGTCTTCTGACGCTTTCTACTCAGCAACTTATCAGACAACGTGGAAGGGCGAGCGTGAAAGTGAAAGAGGTATGGTATAGAGGTTCCCTTAGGTATGTAGTCTCTTTAGTGCAAAGAGTTAAATGTCTGCTTACTCTGTGAGTCGAGCCCTGCTATGCTGGTGTGACCAGTTGCAGTATTCCTGCATGATACATGCTATGGTACAGACGCATGCTAGTGACTTGGGTGTCATTGTGTGCTGCTGTAGAATACGTTACAGTTAGCTGGTTAATTATTTGCTAATTCTCAATCTAGATATTTGTAAGAGTGGAGAGAGTTCTCATGGTACAATATTTAACGTGGACGGTATCTACACTTAATTTGATTAAGTCAGATATATGGCGAACATACGAAGATCGAATCGGATATAGTGTTAGTACGGCTGGAGGGGGCGAGGGTTGGCTGCCTAGGTCAGATAGGTTCAGGTGAGACAAAAATAAAGCGCGGAACTTCTTTTCTTCTAGAATATGAGTATAGATTAACTTGGGCGGTGTAGGAATGCTTCTGCGAGATGTAAGTTGCTTAAGGGTTTTAGTGCGTCAGTGTCAGCGTAGCTCGGAGATACTTATGTTGCAAAGGAGTAATGTAATACATCATGGCAATCTATAACAGGGACATATTTAGAAATTTTGGGAATCTCTGGGACAGACTTGCTGACGCACATAAATAGAAAATAAGAACCTAATCCCACTATTTATGTACGATGCTATTTGTAGTTCTTTCTAGTTAGGGCAGAACAATACTAAGGAGGGATCACTCGGCTGCTAAGGAGCGCGGTAGATACAACTGTGTGTAAGAGTAGTAAGTCTGCAAAAACGAAGCTATCTCTGAGCTGCACGGGAAGCTGACGATACTTTCTCTATTGTATTATGTGACTCTGTGCTTGCGTAATAGTTTTATAACCATTGCTATATATGCTAAAAATCCAATGCTCCTAGCTGAGAAGCATGGCTATGAAGATTTGTATAGGGTCTATCGGGCTTTGCTATCTCGAGATAGTGGTCTCAGACAATGCAGTATGACTTTCAGAGGATTCTCCCTCATTGGGACTGCATATTCGGTCTCTACTCTTGTCTCTACTGACTCTCACTCGGATCTGGGAGAACAGAATAGTCCTGGGCTATTCATAGATAGAGAATGCATAATAACATCCTGCCTCTCTTGACAGGCGAGATTTCTTGCATCTACCCAAGAGTCGTGGGCAGCGCACGAAGAGAGACATAAGGTCGTTACGTAGGCCACAAAGTTTCGTACATATCGGGTACACTTCCTTTGTCTCATGCCTTTCTGCACAGCAGATATCAATATCTAGAGGAGACTTGCACTCCACTATAGATAGGGATCGGCGACATGGCCTTTGATGTCTTTGAGGACCTGTAAGAACAATTAGCTATCGATAGTGGCGTGTGCTATTACCGATCTGGTACTAGCGATACTCTCTCATAACCAACAACAGCTGAACAATGGCTCTGCATATATTGTGTTGTATGTACTCCTGACTACACAATTAATTTACCTGCGGGGACAATAAAGTTGTAATTTACTTCAAATTGAAACGGAGCAGTATTTCACACGATTATTTCATTTGCATCACATCAAAATAACAGTTTGACAGTTTGGCTGTGATGTGAAGCAACTCTTCAAGCAACTCTTGAGTTGCTTTGAATGGGTCAAAGGTCGATGTCTYAAATGTTTTATCACCCCTCTGATAAGATCAAAATAACACTATTATSATCGGAACTTTCACCCCATCATTGCCACGCAACTGAGTAAAGTCTCACGGAACGGAAATGTTGTCATGCACCTGAGTAAGTGTTTCTTAAAACTAGTGCTGGCTGAGTAGCCTTGCTCTTCCTTCATTTTGTAAAAGCCTACAGAATTCAGAATTCAATTACTTAACCCTCTAGAAAACCTTTTTGCCCCCGATTTTCCATGGTGTTTTACTACCCTAATGGCACAGCATTGCCCTGAGGCACACCATAAAGATTCTGTGTGTGGGGGTAAATGTCACGCCCTGACCGTAGAGATCCTTTTATTCTCTATGTTTGTTTGGTCAGGGTGTGACTCGGGTGGGAAAATCTATGCTTTCTGGTTCTTTGTTTTTTGGCCGGGTAGGATTCTCAATCAGGGACAGCTGTCTATCGTAGTCTCTGATTGGGAATCAGACTTAGGCAGCCTTTTTTCCTTTTCTCATTTGTGGGTTGTTGTCTTTGTTAGTGGCATGTATAGCCTTACAGAGCTTCACGCTCGTTTTGTTGTTTATTGTTTTTGTTTTGCGACATAAAAAATTAAAAGAATGTACGCTTAGCACGCTGCACCTTGGTCTGGTCATTTGCTTGACGACGATCGTGACAGAACAACCCACCACAAACGGACCAAGCGGCGTGGCCGGGAGGAGCAGACAGAGTGGACATGGGATGACATTCTGGAAGGAAAGGGATCCTGGACGTGGGAGGAGATCCTGGCTGGAAAGGATGCCGTGGAAGCAGGTGGAAGCAGCGAGGAAGGCGGAAGCAGCTAGTAAAGGGGCCCAGCGTTACACAGGGTCATGGCTGGCAAGGAAGACCGGGAGGCCACTCCCCCCCAAAAAAAATGTTTTTGGGAGGTGGCACACGGGGAGGTTGGCGGAGCTAACTCCCCGTGCTCACGGTAGGGAGTGTGGTACTGATCAGGCACCATGTAATGCGGTGAAGTGCACGGTGTCTCCAGTGCGCTTTCACAGCCCGGTGCGCTCTGAGCCAGCTCTCCGCATGTGTCGTGCTAGAGTGGGCATCCAGCCAGGACGGATTGTGCCAGCACAGCGCTCCTGGTCTCCGGTGCGCCTCTTCGGCCCAGGGCATCCTGTGCCGGCTCTGCGCACTGTTTCTCCGGTGCGCTGTCACAGCCCAGTGCGACCTGTGCCTGCGCTCCGCACGTGTCGGGCCAAAGTGGGCATTCAGCCAAGACGAGTGGTGCCAGCTTTAAGTACCAGATCTCCAGTGCTCCCCCACAGCCCGGTTCGATCTGTGCCTGCTCCACGGACCAGGCCTCCAGTATGTCTCCCCAGCCTGGTGAGGCCTGTGCCTGCTCCAAGAACTAGGCCTCCAGTATGTCCCCTTAACCTGGTGAGTCCTGTGCTTGCTCCACGTGCCAGTCCGGGGCCTGCAGAGAGGGTCCCCAGTCCGTGGCCTGCAGCGAGGGTTACCAGTCCGGAACCTGCAGCGAGAGTCCCCATTCCGGGACCTGCAGCGAGGGTCCCCAGTCCGGGGCCTGCAGCGAGGGTCCCCAGTCCGGGTTCGGCAAAGAGGGTCCCCGCACCAGAGGTGCCACCAAAGTGGGGGGAGCCAGAGGTGGAGCGGGGTCTGCGTCCCGGACCGGAGCCACCACCAAGATAGATGCCCACCCGGACCCTCCCCTATAGTGTCAGGTTTGCAGCCAGACTTGCAGCTGTAATTGCGCCAAAAAGGTGTTCTACACGTTATCCTGACTTGATAGTTATGCACGCTCAAAGTGTTTTTCAAGAACTTGCATCTTAAGTGGTAGGCATTTGTGTAAATCAATGATACAATCCCCCAAAAATTCTATTTTAATTCCAGGTTGTA
>NW_019942931.1:129985-139489 GCF_002910315.2 Salvelinus sp. IW2-2015
TGCAGCCAGAGTCCGCACCTTTGGGGGTGGGGGGGGGGTGGGGGTAGCTGTCAGCCCTGAACCCGTAGAGAATCCTTTTTATTCGTCTATGTTTGTTTTGGTCAGGGTGTGACTCGGATGGGAAAAGTCTATGCTTTCTGGTTCTTTTGTTTTTTGGCCCGGGTAGGACTGTCTCAGATCAGGGAGAGCTGTCTGGTTGTTGTCTCTGATTGGGAATCAGACTTGGCAGCCTTTTTTCTTTTCTCAATTTGTGGGGTTTTGTCTTTGTTAGAGGCTTGTAGTAGCCCTTACAGAGCTTCACGTCGTTTTGTTTGTTTTATTGGTTTTTGTTGGAAATTAAAGAAAAAAAGAAAAGAATGTCAACAAAATAGGTAAAATCCCAAGGGGGGTGAAAACTTTCGCAAGCCACTGTAGGTGGGTGATTATATTTGCCTATTTCAAATGTGTTATTTTGAAATCCCAACTCTTTGAGACACCCTTMAAGAGTGGGGTCACAGCCAGGGTCTGCCAACGGCAACCATGGAGCAATTAGTGCCTTGCTTAAGGGCACATAGACAGATTTTTCACCTTGTTGGCTCGATGGGGGTCGAATTAGCAACCTGACGGTTACTGCTCCAACTCTCTAACCAGTAGGCTACTCGCTGTCCTGAGTATCGTGTGCTATAGCCACCCACTTTTTGTTATAGACTGGGCTCACCAGCAACAACTTCTATGCCAATGGATGGATTGTATTGTCTGTTAACCACACGAGGGTAGTATTGTAACATGGAAAACAAGTCATTTTTACTTGWGCGTGCTCTTCACATGCTCAGACTCTGCAGCAAACATTGGGCAAGCCAGAAGCTTCAAAGATTTAAACCATTTTAAGGCAGTCTGACAAACCTGTAAAACAAATGTAAAATAAAAATGTGAGGAAGATGAGGTATATTTTTATTTGACCTTTATTTAACTAGGCAAGTCAGTTAAGAAAAAAAATCMTATTTTCAATGATGGCCTAGGAACAGTGGGTTAACTGCCTGTTCAGGGGCAAAATGACAGATTTGTACCTAGTCAGCACGGGGATTTGAACTTGCAACCTTTCGGTTACTAGTCCAACGCTCTAACCACTAGACTTGCTTACCTCCCTAGTCTTCTACATTTTTTTGTATTTTTATGAATGAATGGATACAGATAGGCTTGAATGCTCCATCATGTTCATATAATCTCAGACAGAAATGACTGCAGTTGAAGACCATCCATAGAACGTGCTATATGCCAGTGAAACAGAATATCATGCACTCAGAAATGTAAGTCCTCTGCTGGAGGTGTAAAACACAAGGGGACATATTTGCATTTATGTATGGTCTTGTGAAGGCTGGCTGAAATCTGGCAAGAGTATGTTCTTTATCTCAGCATGTCTACAGATTCTCCCTTTCACAGTTTTTGTTTGCTGGAAATGTTGATACTGGAGACTGTTATCACAAGAAACTGTGTAACTTAGCATTTATAGCGGCTAAGAAATGCATTGCCATTAATTGAAGGTTGGTTATCCACCACAATGTAACAATGGATGGCAGAAATGTCAAGTATGATCACTAGATTTGATTTAATACAAGATTAAGGGTTACTGTGCAACTTTCCAAAGGTCTGGATGCCTTATATGGAATACTGTATTACAGATTCCTTGTCTCAGTCTGTAATACAAACATGTTTCAAGCAGACCACCATAGTCCTTGTGCCAAGAAAACTAAGGTAACCTGCCTAAATGACTATCGACCTGTAGCACTCACATCTGTAGCCATGGAGTGCTTTGAAAGGCCGGTCATGGCTGACATCAACACCATATCCCAGAACCCTAGACGCACTCCAATTTTTATACCGTCCAATAAGATCCACAGATGATGCAATCTCTATTGCAATCCACACTGCCCTTTCACACTTGGACAAAAGGAACAACTATGTGAGAATGCTATGCATTGACTACAGCTCAGCGTTCAACACCATAGTGCCCTTAAAGCTCATCACTTAGCTTAGGACCCTGGGACTAATCACCTCCCTCTGCAACTGGATCCTGGACTTCCTGACGGGCCCCTTCAGTGTAAGGGTAGATAATAACACATCCGCCACTCTGATCCTCAACACTGGGGCCCTCAGGGGTGCATGCTCAGTCCCTCCTGTACTCCTCTGTTTACTCAGACTGCACGGCCAGCACGACTCACACACCATCATTAAGTTTGCGATGACACAACAGTATCGTTGCCTGATCACCGACAATGATGAGACAGCCTATAGGAGGAGGTCAGAGACCTGGTTGTGTGGTGCCAGGACAACAACCTCTCCTTCAACGTGATCAAGACTAAGAAGATGATTGTGGACTACAGGAAAAGGAGGACCGAGCACGTCTCCATTCTATTCGACAGGCTGTAGTGGAGCAGGTTGAGAGCTTCAAGTTCCTTAGCGCCACATCACCAACAAACTAACATGGTCCAAGCACACCAAGACAGTCATGAAGAGGTCACGAACAAACACTGACTTCCCCCTCAGGAGACTGAAAAGATTTGGCATGGGACCTCAGATCCTCAAAAGGTTCTACAGCTACACCATCGAAAGCATCCTGACTGGTTGCATCACTGCTTGGTATGGCAACTGCGCGGCCTCTAACCGCAAGGCACTACAGAGGGTAGTGCGTACGGTCCAGTACATCACCAGGGCCAAGCTTCCTGCCATCCAGGACCTCTATACCAGGCGGTATCAGAGGAATGCCCTATCAATTGTCAAAGACTCCAGCCACCCTAGTCATAGACTTTTCTTCTGCTACCGCATGGGAAGCAGTACCGGAGCACCAAGTCTAGGTCCAYGAGGCTTCTAAACAGCGTCTACCCCCAAGCCATAAGACTACAAACATCTAATCAAATGGCTACCCAGACTATTTGCATTTCCCCCTCCCCCTCCTATTTTATGCTGCTGCTACTCTCTGTTATTACCTATGCATAAGTCACTTTAACTCTATCCACATGTATATACTACCTCAATTACCTCAACTAACTGGTGCCCCCGCACATTGACTCTGTACCGGTCCACCTGTATATAGCCTCGATATTGTTATTTTTACTGCTGCTCTTTAATTATTTGTTACTTTTATTTCTTATATTTTTATCTTTAAAAAAATGTGTTGGTATTTTTCTTTAAAAAATCAAGGAGAGCCGCACACTATAGGAGCTCAGATGCAAAAATATTTATGTCCAACGTTTGGACAGACAAGCTGTCTTCATCAGGGTATAATGACAAACACTGCYGGATGACTCATTTATATAGTGTCAAAAGACACACACAGGTGTCTGTAATCATGGCCGGGTGTGGCTTGATATCATTGGTTAATTCTCATATATTAAAATAGCATACAAAAAACATAAATGGATAGCTTACAATCATAGATACAATTTGGCTACATAAGCCTACAAACATTTACAATAGCAAAATCACAATGGTATTTCTCTTAAAATGGCATTGTTGGTTAATTAAGGGCTTGTAAGTAAGCATTTCACTGTAAGGTCTACACCTGTTGGAGTTGACGCATGTTACAAATACGATTTGATTTGAAAAGGAGTCTGTATTGAAAAAATGCCCACGTCCTGCCCCTGGAGGTCTGCCGTAATGGTTGGTTGTCACTGTGGCCTTGGCCTAACACACCTGAAACCAATCCTGAATGTTTCACTAAGATCCTAAAGCTGAGTGTGGTGTGTTGGGTTGGAGCGCTGCAGTTTGGCGGAGACTAGCGGCAGGACAGGGCAATCCAGCTATATTGATCGAAAGTAAAAGAGCTCTACATTACTATTAGGCCTATGATATGAATTACAGTGCCCTAAGTAATTATTGGGACAGTGAAGCATTTGTTCTTCTTTTGGCTCTGTACTCTAAAAGTTTGGATTTGAAATCAAACAATGACTATGAAGTTAAAGTGCAGACAGTCAGCTGTAATTTGACGTTAATCGATTTTTCGGTGAAACCGTTTAGAAGTAACGGCACTTTTTGTACATAGTCTCCCATTTTAGGGAGCAAAAGTATTGGACAAATTCACTTGTATGTATATTAAAGTAGTACAATGTTAAGTATTTGGTACCATATTCATAGCACGGAATGACTGCATCAAAGCTTGTGACTCAACACATTTGTTTTATACACTTGCTATTTATTTTTGTTGTGTTTCAGATTATTTTGTGCCCATATAAATGAATGGTAAATAATGTATTGTGTCATTTTGGAGTCACTTTCATTGTAATAAGGATAGAATATGTTTCTAAACACATCTACATTAATGTGAACGCTACTAGGATTACAGATAATCCTGAATGAATTGTGAACAATGAAAGTTATAAGACACACAAATATCATACCCCCAAGACATAGCTAACCTCTCACCATTACTAACAGGGGAGGTTAGCACTTTCTCACTCATCATTATTCACGATTCATTCAGGAGGATCCATAATCATGGTTGCATCCACATTTGTAGAAGTGTTTAGAACAGATTCTATTCTTATTTACATAAAATGTACCCCAAATTGGCTTTAGATGCCCCCAAAAATTTGGAGGGAGGACCTCAGCCCCCCGCCAGGTATGTCCTGCCCACTTCTCAAACCAAAGTTGTTCCCCTGAACACAGGTTCTAGACAACTGTTTCATAACATCTAATGGGCTGGCTGCAAATATGACAGCTCATGTGTGTGTTTTTTTAAAATTTAACTAGGCAAGTCAGTTAAATAAATTCTTACTTACAATGACAGCCTAGGAACAGTGGGTTAACTGCCTTGTTCAGGAGAAACGACAGATTTTTACTTTGTCAGCTCAGGGATTTGATAAAGCAACCTTTTGGTTACTGGCCCAACGCTCTACACATGAGGCTACCTGCCACCCCATTACAGAAAGCTTTTTTTCCATCTTCACTTCCTGTGTCATCTCTCTGTCTTTATGTTTCTTCTTACTAGCTGTGTTGCAGCTTTCGTTTTGGAAGCATCAAAGATCAGCGTGTAACGTAAATAAGTAAAACATTATTTGAAGTACTACTTAAGTATTGTTTTTGGGTATCTGTACTTTAATTTAGTATTTATATTTTGGACAACTTTTACTTTTTCATTTCTAAAGAAAATATGCACTTTTTACACCCATACATTCCCTTACACCCAAAATACTCGTTACATTTTTTAAATGTTCTTTATGTTCTTAAGAGCTGTTCTGTAGCCACCCACGGTTCCTGAATAAGAATCTGTGTGCTCAGGTGTCACAGAGACAATCAAAAGGTTCCAATATGCCAGTACAGTACAATAGAACAGTTTTTCTTTCATTCTCAGGACTGCAGGAGGCTGTTCCAAAATCACCAGCTTTCAACCACTCTATGTTCCATCAGGAAGTCTGACATAGCTGTACAAAGCAACATTTTCATAGTACATGCACATGTAGGATCTTAATTTGAGCCAGTTTGCTACATCAGGAAAATAATCCTGCAGTAACAGGAAATGTGAATTATTATGTGGATTATAATTCATGGACATTTTCGTAGGGGTTGATACATTTTTCGTAAAGGAAAATCAAGTCTGAAATGTCAGGTGGAATTTACAAACTTCAGAAGCCTTTTTAAACCACAAATCCACCACAAGTTTTAAATTTCACCTGCAACAGGGTGATCCAATTAGGATCCTACACCTGTACACATGCACACGTGCACACGCACACACACACACACACACACAACACACACCAAACACACACACACACACCACACACACACACAACAGCACACACAACACACACACACACACACACACACACACACACACACACACTTCCAGGCGCCCAGGACAAAAAGGGCCAGGACAAAAATGATTGAATACCCATTCTGTTCACCACAATCACAGCCTTTCTTACAGGAGGGCATATGTGGAGACGGTCTTTATTTATTTTTTCATATGAAGCCCAGGTGAGTGGCCTATGTGTGTGTGCGTCTACAGATGTAGGATCTTAATTTGAGCCAGTTTGCTACAGCAGGAAAATAATTCTGCAGCAGCAGGAAATTTGAATTATTTTGTTGTTTGTTGATTATAATTCTTGGAAAGCCAGTATGAGGGTTTGTGCTCAGACTAGAATGAAAGGTAGCCGGTGCGTGGGAGAGAAAATATCTGTAGAGTTCAAAAGGTACTCGCACTCAAAACCATGAAAATGAATAACCCAAGGAGGCAAAGATGCAAAAATAATATAAGGAATTTAATCCATGTTCGAAAGAAMTCCTCCCTTCGGCAAATCAGTTCACAGCATCCTTTTTGCTCCTCCCTTCCTATAGGCAGAAACTCAAACAGGAAGTA
Source organism: Salvelinus sp. IW2-2015 (assembly GCF_002910315.2). NCBI lineage: Eukaryota > Metazoa > Chordata > Actinopteri > Salmoniformes > Salmonidae > Salvelinus > Salvelinus sp. IW2-2015. The sequence continues at coordinate 136,320 of NW_019942931.1, forward strand.
CCCGTGCTAAGGTCTATTCAACACTGGTCTGACCAATTGGAATCCATGCTTCAAGATTTTTTTYATCACATGGACTGGGATATGTTCCGGGTTGCTTCTGAGAATAACATTGACGTTAACACGYACACYGTGACTGAGTTCATCAGGAAGTGTATAGGGGATGTTGTTCCCACTATTACTATTGAAACCTACCCAAACCATAAACCGTGGATAGACGGCAGCATTCCCACAAAACWGAATGCACGAACCACCGCATTTAACCATGMCAAGGTGACTGGGGATATGGTTGAATACAAACAGTGTAGTTATTCCCTCCGTAAGGCAATCAAACAGGCAAAACTACAGTACAGAGACAAACGGCTCAGACACGAGACGTATGTGGCAGGGTCTACAGACAGTCACAGATTACAAAGGGACAACCAGCCACGAGACAACAGGTTAAAGCCAAGCACTCACTCACACTGCGTCGCCGCGCGCTTTCCCTAGTAACCTTTCTGTTCTGTTCCTGTCTTACTCGTCTGGTCTGTTTCGTTCATGGGCTCATCTACAATTAGCTGGCCACCCGGCGTTCGGGGTACGCTTGCTTCTATCGCCAGCGGTTTTGGTGGCCTACTCATGACGTTGACACGCGCCGTTTACTGTGGCTGTTGCTTGGACTGCGCGCAGAACTAAGTCAGGTACTCTCCTCCGCCGGTCGTCTCAGGACCGCTTCCCATTCCTTCTCGACCATGGTCTCAACATCGCCTTAGACTTTATTAACCGGTCTGCCTTCGGTCTGCGGGAAGACTGTGATTCTTACGGTTGTCGATAGGTTCTCTAAGGCGGCCATTTCATTCCCCTCGCTAGCTTCCCTTCCGCTAAGGAGACGGCACAAATCATCAATTGAGAATGTGTTCAGAATTCATGGCCTCCCGTTAGACGCCGTTTGAGCAGAGGTCCGCAATTCACGTCACAGTTTTGGAGGGAGTCTGTCGTTTGATTGGTGCTTCCGTCAGTCTCTCTTCCGGGTTTCATCCCCAGTCTAACGGTCAAGCAGAAAGGCCAATCAGACGATTGGTCGCATATAACGCAGCCTTATCTTTTCGAAACCCTGCGTCTTGGGCAGAACAGCTCCCTGGGCAGAATACGCTCACAACTCCGCTTCCTTCGTCTGCTACCTGGGCTGTCTCCTTTCAGAGTAGTCCTTGGGTACCAGCCTCCTCTGTTCTCGTCCCAGCTCGCCGAGTCCATTCCCTCCGCTCAGGCTTTTGTCCAACGTTGTGAGCGCACCTGGGAGGAGGGTCAGGTCTGCACTTTGCCGTTACAGGGCGCAGACTGTGAGAGCCGCCAATAAACGTAGGATTTAAGAGTCCTAGGTATTGTCGCGGTCAGAGATGTGGCTTTCCACTCGTAACCTTCCCCTTACGACAGCTTCTCGCAAGTTGACTCCGCGTTCATTGGTCCGTTCCGTGTCTCTCAGGTCGTCAATCCTGTCGCTGTGCGACTGCTTCTTCCGCGACATCTTCCGTCGCGTTCCACCCTGTCTTCCATGTCTCCTGTGTCAAGCCTTTTCTTCGCGCCCCGTTCGTCTTCCCCCCCCCCCCGTCCTTCGCGAGGCGCACCTATTTACAAGGTACGGAAGATCATGGACATGCGTTCCTCGGGGACTGGTCACCAGACTTAGTGGTTGGAGGGTTACGTCCTGAGGAGGAGATTGGGTCCATCTCGGGCGTGCTGGACCGTTCGTTGATTGAGAGGTTCCTCCGTTGCCGCCAGGTTCCTCCTCGAGTGCGCCAGGAGCCGCTCGGTGATGGGGGGGTACTGTCATGTTTGTTATTGATTATCATGTCTTGTCCCTGTGCTTCCTTCTATTCGTTTCCCTCTGCTGGTCTTATTAGGTTCTTTCCCTCTTTCTATCCTCCTCTCTTCCCCTCCCTCTCTCTCTTCGTCTCCTCTCTATCGTTCCGTTCCTGCTCCCAGCTGTTCCTCATTCTCCTAACTACCTCATTTACTCATTCACACCTGTCCCCTATTTTGCCTCTGATTAGAGTCCCTAATTTCTCCCCTCTGTTTTCGCTTCTGTCCTTGTCGGATCCTTGTTTGATGTTTGCTGTTCTGTGTCCTTGTTCCGCCCTGTCGTGTTTTTGCCTTCTTCAGATGCTGCGTGTGAGCAGGTGTCTATGTCCAGCTACGGCCTGTGCCTTCCCGAAGCAACCTGCAGTCTGTGGTCGCGTCTCCAGTCGTTCCTCTCTACTGACGAGAGGATTCCAGTTTTTCCCCTGTTTTGTATTTACCTAAGATAATATCCAGGAGTATCGTTTTTGTTTAAGACTGGAATAAAGACTCTGTTTCTGTTAAGTCGCTTTTGGGTCCTCATTCACCAGCATAAACAATTGAAGGTGGACCACAGAAAGTTGAGGTCGGAGCGTGCCCCAGGATGGAAAACCTACCACCGGCCCGGTGAAGGCCAGGCCGATAGTGGTCAAGGTACCAGACAGCCTGCAGGGTTCGCGAGGACAGGGTATCCCTTGTTATAGTAACATATCCATGGACCGAACGCAGAGCGTTGCAGACGCAGCAAGATGGAAAATAGGAATTGGTCCCACCCCAACTTGGGAGATCAAACAATGCTTTGAGTCCCAAGTCTCAGAAATGAAACTAATGTATCCTCACGCCACAAAATGCTTGAATCAAAGGCAGACGAAAGTAGGAAAGGAAATGACAAATGCATTACCGCGCGCGAGGCGCAATCCTTTAAAGGTAATAAGGCAAGTGCACCAAGCAAATCCCATGACGGCACCCCGTGTAGCGCGGAGAATTAGACCTAAGATTGCTAACAAGAATGCAGAACGTACATATAGAGACAATATATCCCAATCATGAAGAGGCCTAAACCGTACCAGTTGCCTAACTCTCTAATATGAGAAAGATGTTCCTACGGCACTCAAGGAGCGGTTATTGAATGTAGAGAAGACCAATAGGAACTCACCATAAAATGGGGTTGCGTAAAGCCTCAACCTGCACCACCCCCCACCACCCACACCCCACACCCACACCCACAACACAACAAACACACACACACACACACACACACACCAACACACACACACACACACACACACACACAACACACACACACACACACACACACACACACACACACACACACCAATTGATTATGGACCTGCCTA
>NW_019942931.1:140777-161580 GCF_002910315.2 Salvelinus sp. IW2-2015
AGCCACATCAAGGACACCGACATTCTTGCTCCCGGACAAGCTAAACACCTTCTTCGCTCGCTTGAAGATAACACAGTGCCACCGATGCGGCCTGCTCCCAAGGACTGTGGTCTTCGTTCTACATGGCCGGTGTGAGTAAGACATTTAAGCGTGTTAAACCTCGCAAGCCTGCCGGCCCAGACGCTTCTCTAGCCGCGTCCTCAGAGCATGCGCAGACCAGCTGGCTGGAGGTTTCCAGACATATTCGATCTCTCCCTATCCCAGTCTCTCTCCACTTGCTTCAAGATGTCCACCATTGTTCCTGTACCCCTGGACTGCTAAATGTCTATTTTTTTCTCTTGATTCGTGTGCTCTTTTCAATATTATGTCTATCTCTGATAAGCTAACCAGGAAAGGGCTGAAAATAGCCCACAWTAATATATGTKGCCTTAGAAACAAGGTTCATGAAATCAATAACTTGCTATCAGATAACATTCATATATTAGACATWTKTMAGACTCACTTAGATAATTAATTTGATGATACATCAGTAGCAATACAAGGATAMAACATRTATAGAGGAGACAGAAATGCTTATGGGGGAGGTGTTGCTGTATATATTCAGAGCCATATCCCTGTAATGCTTAGAGAAGATCTTATGTCAAGTGTTATTGAAGTGTTGTGGTTGCAGGTTCACTTGGCACATCTAAAGCCTTTTCTTTTGGGGTGTTGCTATAGGCCACCAAGTGCTAATAGTCAGTATCTAAATAATACGTGTGAAATGCTTGATAGTGTATGTGATGTAAACAGAGAGGTCTACTTTCTTGGGGACCGATATATTGACTGGTTTTCATCAAGCTGTCCGCTCAATAGAAAGTTTCTTACTGTAACCAGTGCCTGTAATCTAGTTCAGGTTATTAATCAACCTACCAGGGTGTTTACAAACATTACAGGATCATCCACATGTATCGATCACATTTTTACTAATACTGTAGAACTTTGTTCTAAAGCTGTATCCGTYCCCARTGGATGCAGWGATCACAATATAGTGGATATATCCAGGAAAGACAAAGTTCCAACAGCTGGGCCTAAAATAATGTATAAGAGATCATACAAAATATTTTGCTGTGACTCTTATGTGGATGATGTTAAAAATATTTGTTGGTCTGATGTGATTAATGAGGAACATCCAGACGCTGCACTTGATGKATTTATGAAATTGCTTCTTCCAATTATTGATAAACATGGACCTGTTAAGAAACTGACTGTTAGAACTGTTAAGGCTCCCTGGATTGATGAGGAATTTAAAAACTGTATGGTTGAAAGAGATGGGGCAAAAGGAGTGGCTAATAAGTCTGGCTGCACATCTGACTGGCTTACATCTGACTGGCTTACACATCTGACTGGCTTACATCTGACTGGCTTACACATCTGACTGGCTTACTGGCAAATTGAGAAATTATGTGACTAAACTCAACAAGAAGAAGAAGAAACTTTATTGTGAAGCCAAGATCAATGATATAAAGAATGATGGGCTTTTTGGGGGGGAGTATTTTAAATGAAATTATGGGCAGAAAGACAAATTCAACTCCGTCTTTCATCGAATCAGATGGCTTATTCATCACAAAACCATTTGATGTTGCCAATTATTTTAATGATTATTTAATTGGCAAAGTGGGCAAGCTTAGGCAGGAAATGCCCACGACGAATAAAAGTCCATGGAGAATAAGAACACCTCCTCCCAGCAGCCTACTGCACTGAGGATAGGAAACATTGTCACTACCGATAAATCTACGATAATCGCTAATTTCAATAAGCATTTTTCTATCGCTGGCCATGCTTTCRACCTGGCTACCCCTACCCTGGCCAACATCTCAGCACCCCCTGCAGCAACTTGCCCAAGTCCCCCCCCCTGCTTCTCCTTCACCCAAATCCAGACAGCTGATGTTCTGAAAGAGCTGCAAAATCTGGATCCCTACAAATCAGCTGGGCTAGACAATCTGGACCCTCTCTTTCTAAAATATCAGCCGAAATTGTTGCAACCCCTATTACTAGCCTATTCAACCTCTCTTTCGTATCATCTGAGATCCTCAAAGATTGGAAAGCTGCCGTGGTCATCCCCCTCTTCAAAGGGGGAGACACTCTAGACCCAAACTGTTATAGACCTATATCTATCCTACCCTGCCTTTCTAAAATCTTCGAACGCCAAGTTAACAAACAGATCACCGACCATTTTGAATCCCACCGTACCTTCTCCACTATGCAATCTGGTTTCCGAGCTGGTCATGGGTGCACCTCAGCCACGCTCAATATCCTAAACGATATCATAACCGCCATCGATAAGAGACAGTACTGTGCAGCCGTCTTCATCGACCTGGCCAAGGCTTTCAACTCTGTCAATCACCGCATTCTTATCGGCAGGCTCAATAGCCTTGGCTTCTCAAATGACTGCCTCGCCTGGTTCACCAACTACTTCTCAGATAGAGTGTACTGTACATGGATTTTTCTATTGCGTTATTGACTGTACGTCTGTTTATGTGTAACTCTGTGTTGTTGTTTTTGTCGCACTGCTTTTCTTTATCTTGGCCAGTTCGCAGTTGTAAATGAGAACTTTTCTCAACTATTTTAAAAGGCTAATTGATCATTAATATAAAACCTTTCGCAATTATGTTAGCACAGCTGAAAACTGGTACTGATTAAAGAAGCAATAAAACTGGCCTTCTTTAGACTAGTTGAGTATCTGAAGCATCAACATTTGTGGGTTCAATTACAGGCTCAAAATATCCAGAAACAGAGCCKTTTCTTCTGAAACTCGTCAGTCTATTCTTGTTTTGACAAATGAGGGCTATTCCATGRGAGAAATTACCAAGAAACTGAAGATCTCGTACAACGCTGTGTACTACTTCKGTCACAGAACAGCGCAAACTGGCTCTAACCAGAATAGAAAGAGGAGTGGGAGGCCACGGTGCACAACTGAGCACGAGGACAAGTACATTAGAGTGTCTAGTTTGTGAAACAGACACATAGCAAGTCCTCAACTGGCAGCTTATTTAAATAGTACCTGCAAAACACCAATCTCAACGTCAACATTGAAGAGGCGATTCCGGGATGCTGGTCTTCTAGGCGGAGTTGCAAAGAAAAAGCCATATCTCTGTCCAGTGTCAGTGTTCTTTTGCCCATCTTTATCTTTTCTTTTTATTTGCCAGTCTGAGATATGGCTTTTGATTTTGACCCCCCCCCCTTTGTTCAGGGACACATTATTCCATTTCTGTTAGTCACATGTCTGTGGAACTTGTTCAGTTTATGTATCAGTTGTTGAATCGTGTTATGTTCATACAAATATTTACACATGTTAAGTTTGCTGAAAATAAACCCAGTTGACCGTGAGAGGACGTTTCTGTTTTTGCTGAGTCTAGATAGGTACGCTTTATTTTGTAAAGTGAAATAGTTTTTGCTCATATGATTTGAAAAACGAATCATCAGGAGTAGGCAACACCGTAAGTAAGTGAGTAAACTGAGATATGACTAAGGAGTTAATCAGGGCAATTTTTCTATAAATAGACATGTATTTACCTCTCCATGGTTGCAGGATCTTGTCTGTTTTTACAAGTTTTCTAATGAAATTCATTGTGGAGAGCTTATTTATATATTTTGTGATATGAATACCAAGTATGTCTACTTCACCATCAGCCCATTTTATAGGTAAACTGCAGGTTGATGTAAAAGTTGTATTTTTTAAAGATCCAATACGTAAAGATCCACACGGTCCCGTGTGGCTCAGTTGGTAGAGCATGGCGCTTGCAACGCCAGGGTTGTGGGTTCATTCCCCACGGGGGGGCCAGGATGAATATGTATGAACTTTCCAATTTGTAAGTCGCTCTGGATAAGAGCGTCTGCTAAATGACTTAAATGTAAATGTAATATTGTACACTTATCATAATTAGGTTTTAGTCCAAAGAGTACAGAAAAGTTATGTAGATCTTCAATGAGACATTGCAGGGATCTAGCTTGTGGACTTAATATAAAACTTTAGTCATTGGCATACATGGACACCTTTGTTTTTAAGCCTTGGACTTCTAATCCTCTAATGTTGTTATTGGATCTGATTTGAAAAGCTAGCATTTCGATGGCCATAACGAATACATATGGTGACAGCAGACACGTGTGCCTTTTTAAAAGTGTATGTAGTTCTGTCCTTGAGCTGTTCTTGTCTAATGATGTTCTGGATTATGTTTCATGTTTTGTGTGGACCCCAGGAAGAGTAGCTGCTGCTTTTGCAACAGCTAATAGAGATCCTAATAAAATACCAAATACCAGATCCACAGACGATGCAATCGCCATTGCACTGCTCACTGCCCTATCCCATCTGGACAAGAATGCTGTTCATTGACTACTGGGTCCTGGACTTCTTGACAGGCTGCCCCCTGGTGATGAAGGTAGGAAAAAACACCTCCACTTRGCTGATACTCAACACAGGTGCCCCACAAGGGTGKATGCTTAACCCCCTCCGGTACTCCCTGTTCACCCATGACTGCGTGGCCACACACACCTCCTACTCAATCATCAAGTTTGCAGACAACACAACAGTAGTAGGCTTGATTAAAAGGAGACTGAATAAATTTGGCTTGGCCCCTAAGACCCTCACACACTTTTACAGATGCACATTTGAGAGCATCCTGTCGGGCTGTTACACCSCCCGCAACCGCAGGGCTCTCGAGAGGGTGGTGCGGTCTGCCCAACGCATCATCGGGGACACACTGCCTGCCCTCCAAGACACCTACAGCACTCGATGTCACAGGAAGGTCAAAAAGATCATCAAGGACATCAACCACCGAGCCACGGCCTGTTCACCCCGCTACCATCCAGAAGACGAGGTCAGTACAGCTGCATCAAAGCTGGGACCGAGAGACTGAAAAACAGCTTCTATCTCAAGGCCATCAGACTGTTAAATAGCCATCACTAGCCGGCTACCACCTGGTTACTCAACCCTCCACCTTAGAGGCTGCTGCCCTATATACATAGACATGGAATCACTGGTCATTTTAATAATGGAACACTAGTCACTTTAATAATGTTTACATWCTGCTTTACTAATTTTATATGTATATACTGTATTCTATTCTACTATATTTTAGTCAATGCCACTRTYACATTGCTTGTCCTAATATTTATATATTTCTTAATTCCATTCTTTTACTTTTAGATTTGTGTTTGTTGTTGTGAATTGTTAGATATTACAGCACTGTTGGAGCTAGGAACACAAGTAATTCACTACACCCGCATTAACATCTGCTAAATATTAATACAATTTGATTTGATTTGAAATTTTGTGTGCCAATATTGCACTGATACATCCTTGACTAACCTACTAGCTACTACTAACGTTTGACAACATTTGCCCATTTTCGCATACAGTATATGACAAAATCCCACTGTTTCACAAACATCCATGTGCTTTTTAAGAAACCTTTTAAAGGTCCTTACAACATAAAGTTTATAGTACATTGTAAAACAAACAAAAATGATAAGCCCTCTGGACTTGTCAAATAGCTGTCAGGCTACTGTTGTCACCATCGCTTCTAGGTGGCACAGTTGTCAATTGATAGTGTACCTAAACCACTGGTTCGAGCCCCCCTCGCGTCAAGCTTTTTTGTTGAGGAAAAAAACTGTCCACTGCAGGTCCTTGATGCTCGATTCATTCTGCATGTGACGAAGTGGATGATTATAAATAATGCATAGCCTATAAAACATTGTAGGCCTACATGTGTAGCCTAATCATTTATTAATGATAGTGACTATTGTCACTTTGCCAGGAGAGGGTTTAATCACTATGGGTAGGCTCCATGGGTCAGCTCCACCAGGCTTCCACCTCACAGGCCTGGAAGCCGAGGCTGTATGAAGGCAATATGTCAATTGCATACTCCTCGTGTCAAATAACGCACATGTGACAAAGCATATGATTATAAGAATGCATATAAAAGGTTGTAGGCCTACATTTAGATGTACACGTCCATGTAATAGCCTATGCAATATGATAATTAGGGAATAGCAATTTGTTTGTGCAAGACTAAAAGAGGTAGCTCCTTAAAGTCAAGTTATGTATCACTAGATTTGATTTATTACAAGGTTAAGGGTTTCCTTTGCAACTTTCATGAGGTCTGGATGCCTAATAGGCTTAAAGTTMGAAATGTATTCCTACATTTATTCTTAATTTTAAAGCTGTCGGCTTTAGGCTGTCTCTTTTCAACACACTACAATACATATAAATCTACTTTTCGAAAGGGGGCAAACTCATGTGAGATTCGAAGCCTTGCTACAATCGGCAACATTTTACATGTACTTGGTACTTTAGAGCTATTTGACCAGTCAGTCAAATACACAATAGTTGCTTTGAGGATCAGAACGTGCTGTTGGACTGAGGTACACTACATGACCAAAAGTATGTGGACACCTGCTCGTCAAACATCTCATTCCAAAATCATGGGCATTAATATTCGTTTAATATTAATATTTAATTTAATATTAATATTAATATATAATACTCTCTTCTCTGTTTACATCAATGATGTCGCTCTTGCTGCTGGTGATTCTCTGATCCACCTCTACGCAGACGACACTATTCTGTATATTCTGGCCCTTCTTTTGACACTGTGTTAACAACCCTCCAGGCCAGCTTCAATGCCATACAACTCTCCTTCCGTGGCCTCCAACTGCCTTAAATACAAGTAAAACCAAATGCATGCTCTTCAACCGATCGCTGCCTGCTCCTGCCCGCCTGTCCAACATCACTACTTTGGACGGCTCTGACTTAGAATATGTGGACACCTACAAATACCTAGTGTCTGGTTAGACTGTAAACTCTCCTTCCAGACTCACATCAAACATCTCCAATCCAAAGTCAAATCTAGAATTGGCTTCCTATTCCGCCAACAAAGCATCCTTTACTCATGCTGCCAAACATACCCTTGTAAAACTGACCATCCACCAATCCTCGACTTCGGTGATGTCATTTACAAAATAGCTCCAAAACCCTACTCAATAAATTGGATGCAGTCTATCACAGTGCCATCCGTTTTGTCACCAAAGCCCCATATACTACCCACCACGCGACCTGTACACTCTCGTTAGCTGGCCCTCGCTTCATACTCGTCGCCAAACCCACTGGTTCCAGGTCATCACAAGACCCTGCTAGGTAAAGTCCCCCTTATCTCAGCTCGCTGGTCACCATAGCAGCACCACCTGTAGCACGCGCTCCAGCAGGTATATTCTCTCTAGTCACCCCCAAAACCAATTCTTCCTTTGGACGCCTCTCCTTTCAGTTCTCTGCTGCCAATGACTGGAACGAACTACAAAAATCTCTGAAACTGGAAACACCTATCTCCCTCACTAGCTTTAAGCACCAGCTGTCAGAGCAGCTCATAGATTACTGCACCTGTACATAACCCATCTACAATTTAGCCCAAACAACTACCTCTTTACCTACTGTATTTATTTATTAATTTATTTTGCTCCTTTGCACCCCATTATTTCTGTCTCTACTTTGCACTCTTCCACTGCAAACCAACCATTCCATTGTTTTTTTTTAGTTTTTATTTTACTTGCTGTGTTGTACTCACTTCGCCTCCATGGCTTTTATATTTTTATTTATTTATACATATATTTGTTTGCCTTCACCTCCCTTATCTCACCTCACTTGCTCACATTGTATATAGACTTATTTTTTTTTTATTTTTTTTTTTTTTTCACTGTATTATTGACTATATGTTTGTTTTACTCCATGTGTAACTATGTGTTGTTGTATGTGTCGAACTGCTTTGCTTTATCTTGGCCAGTCGCAATTGTAATGAGAACGTGTTCTCAATTTGCCTACCTGGTTAAATAAAGGTTAAATAAAAAAAATAAAAATAAATAAAAATATGGAGTTAGTCCCCTCTTTGCTGCTATAACTGCCTCTAGTCTTCTGGGAAGGCTTTCCGCTAGATGTTGAAACATTGCTGCAGGGTCTTGCTTCCATTCAGCCACAAGAGCATTAGTGAGGTCGGGTACTGATGTTGGGTGATTAGGCCTGGCTCGCAGTCGGTGTTCCAATTCATCCCAAAGGTGTTCGATGAGGTTGAGGGCTCTGTGCAGGCCAGACAAGTTCTTACACACCGATCTCGACAAACCATGTCTGTATGGAACTCGCTTTGTGCATGGGCATGTTTTGCTGAAACAGGAAAGGGCCTTCCCAAACTGTTGCCACAAAGTTGGAAGCACAGAATCGTCTTGAATGTCATTGTATGCTGTAGCATTAAGGTTTCCTTTCACTGGAACTAACGGGCCTAGAAAACCAGCCCCAGACCATTATTCCCCCACCAAACTTTACAGTTGCACTATGTATTGGGACAGGTAAAATTTTCCTGGCATCCGCCAAACCCAGTTTGTCTGTCGGACTGCCACTGTCCGTGATGAAGCTTGATATATTACTCCAGAGAACACATTTTCACTGCTCCAGAGTCCAATGGCGGTGAGCTTTACACCAATCCAGCCAACGCTTGGCATTGCGCATGGTGATCTTAGGCTTGTGTGCGGTGCTCGGCCATGGAAACCCATTTAATTTCATGGTCACCAATTGAATTTCCTTTCATGAAGCTCCCGACGAACAGTTATTGTGCTGACTTTGCTTCCAGAGGCAGTTTGGAACTTGGTAGTGAGTGTTGCAACCGAGGACAGACGATTTCTACTCGCTTCAGCACTCAAGGTCCCGTTCTGTGAGCTTGTGTGGCCTACCACTTCACGGATGAGCCGTTGTTGTTCCTAGACGTTTCCACTTCACAATAACAGCACTTATAGTTGACCAGGGCAGCTCTAGCAGGGCATACATTTGACAAACTGACTTGGAAAAAGTGGCAACCTATGACGATGCCACGTTGAAAGTCAATGATTTCTTCAGTAAGGCCATTCTACTGCCAATGTTTGTCTATGGAGATTGCATGGCTGTATGCTCAATTTTATACACATGTCAGCAAAGGGTGTGGCTGAAATAGCAGAATCCACTAATTTGAAGGGGTGTTCATATACTTTTGTATATATAGTGTGTCGTGTCTTTGGCTATCATTAAATGTGAGGGATTATTTTATCAATTCAATTCTCTGTAATTAATATTACGTGATTAAACTAATCATGTAAATTTAATTAACTAGGAAAGTCGGGGCACCACGGAAAATCTTCAGATTACAAAGTTATAATTTTCCYTATATAACTCTTTAGATATTTTAATATCTGATCAATTAGTCTTCTATTAATTAATTGTTCTTTACCTTATGTCAGTCTCATTTCAAACGTCATAGAATTATTGGTTATCTGCACGAACCCAGCCTAAACCATGAATCACCCATACACCAATTGGCTTAATCATTTATTTACTAACTAACTAAATAATCACAGAAATGCATAAACAAACAGTAGATATTGGTTACTAACAATGATGGGGAAGATTCCCTAGTGGGCTAAGCCGATATGATGGCTTGGTGGACAAAGGAAAGGGGGTGTGGACCGATAAAGGAGAGGGAAGGACAAAATGGATCACTACAAACAGTGGGTAATTATATTKATTGAAATGCTAATCCTTTGCACATGAACGGCCGCTCATTCGGGAATAATTGCAATATATTTACGCCCGTATGTCATTGTTGTCTTCTCTGTTAGAATTGTCGGTCCGTCTGCTGAAGAGTCAGTTCATCAGAGAGTCTCTGGTTACTTCCCCAGAAGTCACAATGTCTTTCATGGTTGTAGCTTTATCAGTGGCTCCGGATAGTGTCTGTTGTAATGGGTACGTCAGGCGTCCATTGTTCTTAGAATAGATGTTTCGGCGGRTGTCGGTATTCGCATCCTAGGTTTACATCATTTCTAGCTGCAGTCTAGTAATTATATCTAACATTTGCTCTTATTCTGTAGAGATCAATAGTCTCAGTGTTTTACTATTTCCAGCCGTGTATCCAATGCTCCACATTGTATGGTTTTCTAGTCTTAGGAATTAGGAGAGAGAGAGAGAGAGAGAGAGAGAGAGAGAGAGAGAGAGAGAGCGAGAGAGAGAGAGAGAGAGAGAGAGAGAGAGAGAGAGAGAGAGAGAGAGAGAGAGAGAGAGAGAGAGAGAGACCAGCAACTACACCCGGAAAGGGCCACATCATGACAAGTGCATGTTAAGGACGCTTCCAAGGAACAAGTGTTGGAACACACTTGATACAGAACTTGTGGCAGGATATAATCAGTGGTACCTGTTGAAGTTAGCATAGGGCTAACGTGTGCCATGTTATCTGATGGGACAAGCTACATTTCTGTTTATGTAGCATTCTGTCACATAAGTAAATCGCCGATTTTAATTGACGGTTAAGCATTTTGAGCTGGAGAACTCATTTACCTTCAGACTGTTTTTTTATGTTCGGAAGTATGACCCCACTTTGAATAGTTGTTTTTTTGTACTGCAGGTGTCTGATGTCAAATCCAGTCTAGTCCAGTCCAGTCTTTGTGTTTACATTGCAAAAATGTGCTATCTCAAGCTTATTCACACATAATGATATAGTTTGTGCATTCTTTGCACTGTACATACTGAAATGCCAGCAGAGAGAATAGAATTGAATGGCAAGAAAACAGTAAGAAGATGGATACATAGATGGAATGTTTTATTAGACCAGCAATGATCAGCATTGATCCAAATTGACCAGCATTGATCCAAATTGACCAGCATTGACCTGCATTGTTCAGTATTGACAAGCGTTGACCAGTATTGACCAGCATTGATCAGCATTGATCAGCGTAGACCAGCATTGACCAGCGTTGACCATTATTGATCAGCATTGATTAGCATTGATCAATATTGAGCAGCATTGAGAAAATGACAAATTACTGCTTACTCTCTTTCTGCCCTTGAGAAGTACTGCATGTGTTTGGTGATTTTCAGATTGTATATTTTTTTTAAGGACAGTTCTGAATGTTCATTTTCTGAGAAAAACAATAAAACATTACGTGATTCTTGAGAATTGTGTCGCAATACTGTTTACACAACTGATAATGACCACATTCCCCCCCACGGGTAGGGGATGGCTAAGTCTCCCACAGCCCAGCATGACTCGCTGTCCAAGGGAACCATTGACCAGCATTGATCAGCATTGACAGGCATTGATCAGCATTGGCCAGAATTGACCAGCATTGATCAACATTGATCAGCATTGATCAGCATTGACCATTATTGATCAGCATTGACTAGCATTGGTCAGCATTGACCAACATTGACCAGCATTGGTCAGCATTGATCAGCATTGATTAGCATTGATTAGCATTGCCCAGCATTGATCAGCATTGACCAGCATTGATTATCATTGATCATCATTGACCAGCATTTGCCAGCACTGACCAGCATTGACATGCATTGACCAGCATTGATCCAAACTGACAAGCATTGATCAACATTGATCAGAATTGACTAGCATTGACCATGATTGATCAGCATTGACCTGCATTGACCTGCATTTATCAGCATTGACCAGCATTGATCATCATTGTCCAGCATTGACCAGCATTGATCAGATTTGACCAGCATTGATCAGCTTTGACCAGCATTGATCAGCATTGGCCAGCATTGATCAGCATTTTCCAGCATTCACCAGCACTGATTAGCATTAACCAGCATTGATCCAAATTGACCAGCATTGACCAGCATTGATCAGTGTTGACAAGCATTGATCAGCATTGATTAGCATTGATCAGCATTGACCAGCATTGATCAGCGTAGACCAGTTTTGACCAGCATTATTCAGCATTGACCAGCATTAATCAGTATTGACCAGCATTGATCAGCGTAGACCAGCATTGACCAGCATTGACCATTATTGACCAGCATTGTTCAGCTTTGACCAGCATTGACCAGCATTGATTTGCATTGAGCAGCAATGACCAGCATTGAGAAAATAACATATGACTGCTTACTCTCTGAGAAGTACTGTATGTGTTTGATGATTTTCAGATTTTTTTAGGACAGTTCTGTTTTTCAAATATTTTACATTGATTGAACAATAAATTATCACGTGATTTCTGAGAATTGTGTCGCAATACTGTTTACGCTACTGATAATGACCACATTTCCCCCAAAATGGTAGTGGATGGCTAAGTCTCCCACAGCCCAGCATGACTCGCTGTCCAAGGGAACCGGGCTGCCGAGTGGCACTGCATCTCAGTGCAAGAGGCGTCACTAAAGTCCCTGGTTTGAATCCAGGCTGAATCACATCCAGCTCTGATTGGTTGGCACACAATTGTCCCAGTGTCATCTGGGTTTGSCCAGGGTAGGCTGTCATTGTAAATAAGAATTTGTTCTTAATTAACTGACTTGCCTAGTTAAATAAAGGTTCAATCAAATCTTCCTGGTCCCCCATCAAGATTCCTTATGTAGGCCTACGCACACAGACGCCGATATTTGAGTCTCTCTCAGTCTGTCTCTGGGTCTCTCCAGTCCGTCTCTGGGTCTGTCTCTGGTTCCCCCTAGTCCGTTTCTGGGTCTCTCAGTCTGTCTCTCTCTCATTTTTGTTGCTCTGTGTTGCTACACCCTGTCTTCCTATACAGTCACACAGAGCCTGCTGCTGCCTCTCAATAGAAAGGTGCTTTTGATCTATGATAGTCTTGGCAAGTATCTGGCCTTGTGTGTGTGTGTTGTGGAAGTTCAGGGCTGTACTGGTTCTGAGATCTCCGTCTGTTAGTGACTGATGTCACAGATATCTGGAATTGGGCCGGTCTGAGCTGCTCACACTGGTCACAGTCAACTTCCCCTCATCCCCCAGGTAGGAGGGAGGGAGAGGGAGAGAGAGAGAGAGACGCTCACATAGTCAATCAAACAGGCTTGCACGCACACACATAAAGATGCATGCAAACACACACATAAAGATGCATGCAAACACACACATTCTCTTACATAAATCGATAAATGCAGGCATCGTATACCAGAAAAATACTTTTCGTGCTGTTTTAAAGTAATAATAGCATGGCAATTCACACAAGTCCAATTTCACAGAGCCAGATACACAGATAAGGTTAAGTGTCTCGGTCAAAGCCACAGACAGATTATTTTACCTAGTCGGCTCAGGGATTCAAACCAACGACCTTTCAGTTACTGGCCCTGATATGTACCAGTTACTGTGTACATGTACTCCTCATATGTACCAGTTACTGTCACATCTGCTCCTGCTACGCCCTCTGGTGTTCATCCGGTGTCTTCTTGACRTGCAGTTACTCCCCCCTGTACACTCTCTCTCTCCCTCTCCCTCTCTGTGGGATTGTGTGGTTGGAGACAGGTGTSCTGGAGTCAGAGCAGATCCCTACCAGCTGCAACTCGTCCCATAATCAAGACCTCTACAAATYCTCAGACCTGCCACTTCCACTCTGCCTGATTGTAATCTCTGCTCAGTCAGTTCAGAGTCTAGCCATTTATGATTATTCAAGATCCTGTTATTCTGCTGTGCCTGTTTCCCTGCCTGACACCGTTTATCCTCTCATTGCAGTTTACTGCTCTGTCTCTGTCTCCTGTCTCCCGTTCCACATCTCATCACCCAACTACCTAGCTCTGGATTARTCACCACCACTACCTTGGATTCCCCTCAGGACCTGTTTACCCTGTTCTACTCAGCTAACTCCAACCTCAGTCTCCACATCTGGTTTTTCTGCAACTCATCCAAGCTTCCNTTGGATTCCCCTCAGGACCTGTTTACCCTGTTCTACTCAGCTAACTCCAACCTCAGTCTCCACATCTGGTTTTTCTGCAACTCATCCAAGCTTCCTCGGATCTGCACTCCATATCTCCCTGTGTAACAATAKATATTTTGGTTCACTCATCCCTGTTTCCTCATCTGAGTCTGCTCTTGGGTTCCCCTGTGTCGCTCCGCCTAACAGTTACTGTGTATCATGTACTTCTGATATGTACCAGTTACTGTGTCATGTACTCCTACGATCATGCAGTAACGTTACAGTCACCAAGCAGTATAGCGGTTACACTGGCGGGCCCAGTGGAAATAAATTAAAACCAAAAGCTTACCTTGACTTGGAAGAGTTCCAGTGTTTTGTTGGGTAGTCATAGCCAGCTAGCTAACATAGCATCCCTCTYTTTGAGATGGGTGCTTTGAGTAGGCTAAACTAGCCTCTAGCTTTGTGAAACTAAAAGTTAAAAAAATATTTTTCTCTTGCTTCTCCATTTTTGAAGAAATTCAATTGTTAACCTTTCAACTATTGTCTTTCTCTCTCCTTGAGTCAACTACTCACTACATTTGGGCTCCCGAGTGGCACAGCAGTCAAAGGCACTGTATCTCAGTGCAGTGCTAGCTAGCTAACTTATGCTTTCAGTACTAGATTCATTCTGATCCTTTGATTGTGTGGACAACATGTCAGTTCATCCTGCAAGAGCTCTGATAGGTTGGAGCACGTCCTCTGGAAGTTGTCATAATTACTGTGTAAGTCTATGGAAGAGGGTGAGAACCAAGAGCTTCCTTGGTTTTGTATTGAAGTATATGTACCAAGAGGAGGACAGAAGGTAGCTGTCCTCCGGCTACACCATGGTGTTACCCTACAGAGTGCTGTTGAGGCTGCTGTAGACCTGTTTTAATCAATTATTTGGTGATGTGAATATATTTAGTATAGTTTTATTTAAAAAGGATACCTTTTTAAATGTTTTACCATTTTATTTGTATGAAATTCACTGAGGATGGTTGTCCACTTCCTCCTCTGGGGAGCCTCCACTGATACTCAGTGTACAGTCATGGCCAAAAGTTTTGAGAATGACACAAATAATTTTCACAAAGTCTGCTGCCTCAGTTTGTATGATGGTAATTTGCATATACTCCAGAATGTTATGAAGCGTGATCAGATGAATTGCAATTAATTGCAAAGTCCCTCAAAGTTAATTGACAGCATGCCAGGGCGGATTGCAGAGGTCTTGAACAAGAAGGGTCAACACTGCAAATATTGACTCTTTGCATCAACTTCATGTAATTGTCAATAAAAGCCTTTGACACTTATGAAATTGTAATTATACTTCAGTATTCCATAGTAACATCNCCATTTATGATTATTCAAGATCCTGTTATTCTGCTGTGCCTGTTTCCCTGCCTGACACCGTTTATCCTCTCATTGCAGTTTACTGCTCTGTCTCTGTCTCCTGTCTCCCGTTCCACATCTCATCACCCAACTACCTAGCTCTGGATTATTCACCACCACTACCTTGGATTCCCCTCAGGACCTGTTTACCCTGTTCTACTCAGCTAACTCCAACCTCAGTCTCCACATCTGGTTTTTCTGCAACTCATCCAAGCTTCCCTGGATCTGCACTCCATATCTTCCTGTGTAACAATAAATATTTTGGTTCATTCGTTCCTGTTTCCTCATCTGAGTCTGCTCTTGGGTTCCCCTGTGTCACTCCACCTAACAGTACGATCTGGCCAAGAGATGAACCCAGCAGACTCCACTACTCTTCACCAAACTCTTGTTGGTCAAGGCACCCTTCTTGAGCAACATGACCAAGCCCTGCTGGAGAACATCAAGTACTTTTCACGGAGCCTGTCTGACCTACAGGTCTGAACCTCCGCCCGGAGTTCACAATCTGTCTCTATGATGGTAATCTTGGCGCTTGCAGAGCCTTGTGCAATGTTCACTAGTATTTGAGCAACAGCCCTACTCTTATGCTACTGAACGAGCCAAGATTTATTTTCTGATTGGCTGCCTTCGTGGAGTAGTGCTTTCCTGGGCCACTACGGTGTGGGAGAGACAGTCACCTATTTGCTTCTCTTACGTAGATTCACAGATGAGATGAGGAAGGTCTTTGACCACCCGGTCTGTGGAAAGGATGCCGCTAAACGACTTCTGTCCCTTCGTCAAGGCTCCCAAAGTGTGGCTGAACTGGCATGTGAGCTCCGCACCCTCGCCGCAGAGAGCGGCTGGAATGACGAGGCCCTTCAGGGAGCATTCCGGAACTCACTCACTGAGACCCTCAAAGACGAGTTGGTATCCAGAGAAGAGCCTGATGGACTTGACAAACTAATTTCCCTCACTATCCGCATTGACAACCGTCTCTGTGAGCGTCGGAGGAAGAGGGGAGGTAGGGTTGCCTGTCCCATAATATCTGCTTCAGTGCCTTGCTCTCCTTCTCCGACTGCATCACATCTCCAGGCATGTTCTAATCCTGAACCCATGGAGCTCGGCCGGACCCGTCTATCTCCAGAGGAGAGGCAGCGGCGTATCAGTACTAGGAGCTGTCTATATTGTGGCCAGGTTGGTCACCTGGTCTCCACTTGTGTCCAGCAAAAGAGGGGGCTCAGCAGTAGTGGGGGACATACTGTTGAGCCAAATAGCCTGCCCATCATCTCCCAGACCCCTGCTTGAGGCCAACCTTGTGTGTCAGAGCCAGGCTTTTCCTCTGCCTGCTCTCATCGATTCAGGCGCCGATGAGAGCTTTCTGGACCGAGGGGTCGTTAATCAGTTGGGTCTGGACACTGTTTCACTCGATTGACCTCTGGATGCCAATGCTCTCAATGGAAAGCTACTCTTCTGTGTTTTGGAGAGAACTGTTCCTGTTATCCTGCGTTACTCTGAAATCACCAGGAAAAGATCAGTTTCCACATAATCGACTGTTCTCACACACCTCTGGTTCTGGGTCATCCATGGTTAAAGCTACACAACCCACAGATTGACTGGTCCACCAACCCACAGATTGACTGGTCCACCGGAAGGGTAACTACCTGGAGTACATTTTGTCATTCAAATTGTCTACATTCTGCCCTTCCTCCTGCCTTGTCTGCACCCCAGTCTATTCCTCAACCTCCAGACCTGTCTTCTGTTCCTCCAGAATATCACGGTCTAGCTCCTGTATTCAGTAAGCACCACACCCCATCTCTGCCGCCTCATTGGCCGTACAACTGTGCTATCGCGCTTCAGCCTGGAGCTCCTCTCCCTAGTAGCAGGTTGTATAACCTCTCTCGCACCAAGCAAGAGGCCATGGAGGAATACATACAGGATTCCCTGGCTGTCGGACATAACAGGCCTTCTTCCTCTCCAGTGAGAGCTGAGTTTTTCTTTGTCAAGAAAAGGATGGGTCACTGAGGCCATGCATAGACTTCCGTGGGTTGAATAGTATCACTGTCAGGAACAAGTATCCCTTGCCACTCATCAGTGCTGCTTTTCCCCCTCCATGGTGCTACATTGTTTACTAAACTTGACCTCCGGAATGCCTACCACCTTGTCCACATCAGAGAAGGGGATGAGTGGAAAACGGCGTTCAACACACCACTTGGACATTTTGAGTATTTGGTCATGCCTTTTGGTGTCACTAACTAACACCCCTGCTGTTTTTCAGAACCTGGTTAATGATGTCCTGAGGGATGTCATTGGGCGTTTTGTTTTTGTCTCTGTGGATGACATTCTTATTTTTTTCGAAGGACCTGGAGGCTCACAAGCTACACGTTCTCCAAAGGCTTTTGGAGAATAAGCTATGTGTTAAGGCTGAGAAATGTGAGTCATGTTTACCTCTGTGTCCTTCTTGGGTTACATTTTTGCTCAAGGACAGCTACGAATGGACCCTGCCAAGGTTAGGGCAGTCACAGAGTGGCCTGTGCCCACGAATCTGAAGCAGTTACAGCGTTTCCTGCAGTATGCCCATTTTTATAGACGATTCATCCATGACTACAGTCGTTTGGCAGCTCCTCTCACCTCCACGCCATTCCACTGGTCACCTGAGGCACAGGCAGCATTCCGGGAACTCAAGCACCGTTTCATTTCTGCTCCAATCCTTACCCTGCCAGACCCAGAACTTCAGTTCGTCCTCGAGGTGGGCGCTTCCGACACCGGGGTAGGTGCAGTCCTGTCTCAACCTTCTCCCTTGGATCAGAAGCTCCATCCTTGTGCCTTGTCCCGCAAGCTCTCACCTGCAGAGAGAAATTTTGACATAGGTAACCGGGAACTCCTGGCTGTTAAACTGGCTCTTGAGGAGTGGCGTCACTGGTTAGAGGGTTCAGTCCTTCCCTTCATTGTGTGGACAGATCACAAAAATCTAGCCTACAGCTTTTTCAAGCAGAAATTCGCATCCTGTAGCTCTAACTCCAAAAAGTTCTGGGATACTGTAAAGTCCATGGAGAACAAGAGCACCTCCTCCCAGCTGCCCACTGCACTGAGGCTAGGTAACACGGTCACCACCGATAAATCCGTGATAATCGAAGACTTCAACAAGCATTTCTCAATGGCTGGCCATGCCTTCCTCCTGGCGACTCCAACCTTGGCCAACAGCCCCGCCCCCCCCGCTGCTACTCGCCCAAGCCTCCCCCCCAGCGCTCTCTCCTGTTACCCAAATCCAGTAGCCACGAATTTCTGAAAACTGCAAAAACCTGACCCAAACATCACTAAATCAGCTGGGGTCTTGACAATCGGCCCACCCTATTTCTGAAACTGTCCGCCCCATTGTCGCACCCCTATTACCAGCCTGTCAACCTCTCCTTCGTATCATCTGAGATCCCCAAGGATTGGAAAGCTGCCGCGGTCATTCCCCCTCTTCAAAAGGGGAGACACCTGGACCCAAAACTGTTACAGACTATATCCATCCTTGCCCTGCCTATCTAAAGGTCTTCGAAAGCAAGTCATACAAACAGATCGACGACCATCCGAATCCACGACCTTTCGCGTGCAATCCGGTTTCGAGGCCGGTCACGGTGCACCTCAGCCACGCTCAAGGTACTAAATGACATCATAACCGCCATCGATAAAAGACATTACTGTGCAGCCGTCTCATCGACCTGGCCAAGGCTTCGACTCTGGCCAATCACCATATCTTATCGCAGAACTCAGTAGCCTCGGTTTTTCTAATGACTGCCTGCCTGGTTCACCAACTACTTTTGCAACAGAGTTCAGCTGTGGTCAAATCGGAGGGCATGTTGTCCGCGTCCTCTGGCAGTCTCTATGGGCGGACCACAGGGTTTCAATCTCGGCGACCTTTCTCTGTATACACAATGATGTTGCTCTTGCTGCTGGCGATTCCCTGATCCACCCTACGCAGACGACACCATTCTATAACTTCCGGCCCTTCCTTGACACTGTGCTACTTAACTCCAAACGAGCTTCAATCCATACAAACACTCCTTCCGTGGCCTCCAACTGCTCTTAAAACGCTAGTAAAAACCAAATGCATGCTTTTCAACCGTTCGCTGCCTGACCGCGCACCCCGCAACGCCCGCTAGCATCACCACCCTGGACGGTTCCGAACTAGATATGTGGACATTATAGTACCTAGGGTCTGCTAGACTGCAAACTCTCCTTCCAGACTCATATCAAACATCTCCAATCAAAAATCACAATCAAGAACTCGCGGCCTTTCTATTCCGCAACAAAGCCTCCTTCAACTCACGCCGCCAAACTTACCCAGTAAAACTGACTATCCTACCGATCCTCGACTTCGGCCGATGTCATCTACAAAATAGCTTCCAACACTCTACTCAGCAAACTGGATGCATGTTTATCACAGTGCCATTCGTTTTTTACTAAACACCTTATACGACCCCACCACTGCGACCTGTATGCCCTAGACGGCTGGCCCTCGCTACATGTTCGTCGTCAGACCACTGCTCCAGGTCATCTACAGGCATGCTAGGTAAAGATGCCGCCTTATCTCAGTTCACTGGTCACGAGCTACACCCACCCGCAGCACGCGCTCCAGCAGGTGTATCCACTGATCATCCCTAAAGCTAAAACCTCATTGGACGCCTTTCCTTCCAGTTTCTTGCTGCTGCGACTGGAACGAATTGCAAAAATCTCTGAAGTTGGAGACTTTTATCTCCCTCAACAACTTTAAAAAATCTGCTATCCGATCAGCTAACCGATCGCTGCCAGCTGTACATAGTCCATCTGTAAACTACCCACCCAATTTACCTACCTCACCCCCCATACTGCTTTTATTTATTTACTTTTCTGCTCTTTTGCACACCAGTATCTCTCTGCACATGATTCATCTGATGATTTATCACTCCAGTGTTAATCTGCTAAATTGTAATTATTCGATTTATTGCCTACCTACTATGCCTTTTGCACACATTGTATATAGATTCTCCTTTTTCTACATGTTATTGACTGTTTATTGTTTATCCATGTGTAACTCTGTGTTGTCTGTTCACACTGCTATGCTTTATCTTGGCCAGGTCGCAGTTGCAAATGAGAACTTGTTCTCAACTAGCCTACCGGTTAAAAAAGGTGAAATAAAAATAAAAAATAAAATAAAATAAAACATCCAGACCGCCAAACGTCTGAACCTTGGCAGGCCAGGCGGGCATTGTTTTTTGAAGATTAAATTCACACTCACTTATCGCTTCGGAACTAAGAATAAGCAAGCCTGACGCCCTCTCCCGTCAGTCACCGCAGACAACACAAGTTCTCGAGCCAGAAACCATTATGCCATCCTCCTGTATCGTTGCTGTAACTCTCCTGGGAGATTGAGTACCGTGTTCGTCAGCTTAGCAGAACCAGCCTGATCCTAGAAACGGTCCTTCTAAGGCTCTGTTTGTGCCAGATTCAGTTCGTTCTGATGTTCTTCAAAGTGCCCATTTTACTCACCTCACCTTCACCCAGCATGAACTGGACTGTCCCCTTCCTGCGTCAGCGATTTTGGTGGGCCCCACCATGGGAGAACGAC
This sequence comes from Salvelinus sp. IW2-2015, assembly GCF_002910315.2. NCBI lineage: Eukaryota > Metazoa > Chordata > Actinopteri > Salmoniformes > Salmonidae > Salvelinus > Salvelinus sp. IW2-2015. Next base: position 161,434 of record NW_019942931.1, read on the forward strand.
ACTCGGGAATTCATCTCAGCCTACTCAAATCTGGGGAGAATCAATAAAATTTATAAAAATTCTTATGTCTGTAGTGCTCGGGAACAAAAGAAAACCAAACCTCCACACCAAATCATCAGCCTGGGTCTCTCGGCCCCTCCCATAAAT
>NW_019942931.1:161605-169477 GCF_002910315.2 Salvelinus sp. IW2-2015
TCTTGTTCGCACATCTTTGAGGCAAATACTGACCTCTTTTACTCACTAAGCTTCGTATTCCATAGTTGTAACAATACAAGGGACCCATAGCAATCCCTCTACACAGCACACGCTGAAGCAGCAATCTTTCTCCTGTGACATTCAATCTCACACTTTCTTATTCCATTCTCTCATGTCCACATATCAACCAGCAATGAATGGGTTTCTAGAACAGTCCTTGCTCGAGACACATACTCGAAGCCACTGTTACAATGTGCAAAGCACCAATTTGTTGAGGGAGTGCATAGACTCAATTCTAGACCCTCTTCTTCTTCGTAAAATATTTTCACAACCGACAATTTGTCGTGTGCATATCCCTACCTGCCATTTCTTGCGATTATAGTGCATGCGCCACCTCGTGGTTGAAAATCCTTCACAAACACACGTGCTGTTGTGTGTAGGTTCGCTTACGTTATAGGATCCGTGCAAAAGATTGTGGGAGACTAGAGAGATCAAGTGCTGCCGCCAATGAAGCCGTGTCTGTTTGTACTCATGCCCCTACTTCTCTACCTGCCTGCACTTTCATGGGACATATTGCCATTCTACTTACGCTCCGCCGACCTATAGTTACTGAGGCACAACTCACATGAATCACAGGCGCTTAGCACGTATATATCTTCTCTGGGTGGAGGAACAAAATACCCCCCGTAAACTCACTATTACTCGACCTATCCAATATTTCACTCTTTCACCCCCAAGCCCGTGCTCCATGAGGAGAGCACTGCACCTCAGCTCACACAACAATCACCGCCTCACTTCCAAATACAATCTATCATCCATATGCCCCTCGCTCCATCTCTCAGATAGTACGGAGTACCCCCCTATTACTTCTCTGCGCTCGCTCTAGTCTTACTCTCACATCCGTTCGGACCCCTGCTCACAATTGTTTTTTTCTACTCCTTGTCTACATCTACCACGAAGGTATGTCTATGCGATTCTCGGGAAAAGGAATCGACAGCAGCCCTTGTGCTCTCCTACAAAATTCAAACAAGCCGTTTGCGACTCGGGGTTTCTCACCAAATCCTGCTAGACTCTCTACATAGATCTGTGTACAAGTCTGTCATGTTATGCTAAATACCTGCTTCTTTTGAGGCGCATACCAGGGCGACACCTCTATATCGTTGATGAAATCTGCTTGGATAAGGGGCACATACTGATTGCGATACCTCTCACTGGTGCCGTTTCTCGTGACGGTCATTGTTGCGGCGCTGACCTTTCTCGATCAATAGAACGCCTCTGCTTTAAGGGCAGGACCTGAGGGGTGTCCTCTGCGTTGCTTCATGCAATCTGCTTTTAATAGCAGTGTAGGGAAGTGCCACAGGCTCCTCCTCTCAAATATGTCTCGTGTGTGGTTGTTATTCACCCTGGCTTTTTATTTTCTCGTGCATCACTATTCGCTCAATCCACTGCCTTTACTGCTGGTGCCTTCTCATACTGCTCAGTGCTTACGCAGACGATCACTCTGTGCCTATGCTGGAACCAACCACATAATACTATAGGCCCCTGTGCTATTTCAATTAACCCACTCTGTTGTTAACATATCACATCAAATCTCTCTCCTCAGCAAGCAATCAATTTACATTACCATAAAACCCTCTCACTTCGTAAGGGGCCTCCAAGACTGGCTCTTAAATTGCAGGGTACTAACAAGCGAGTGCTGCAATATGCCTTCTCTCAGATTACTCAAAGCGCCTATTCAGGCTTCTGACTCCACTTCCATGCTCCATTGTGCACCAGTTCTCCTGCTGCCCGACAACACAACTATTAGAGTGCTCTCGGTGACTTGTAATCAGAACATATCCAGGTACCTTGTGGTCACAGAGTGTGTCCACATATCCAAAGGGTGCTCTCACTGCGTTCAGCGTTGACTGTGATACGTCATCCCTCTCCATGATCTCACGTCCACCAAGAAGCCTCTGCCGAACATCCAAAACTCAAAATCTCTGTAGTAAGATATTCAGCTCGGTTGTCACCCTAATTCTTACATCTATTGTGCAGGTACGCATCCTGATCTGCTTGTTACCGAGAATACAGACACCTCTGTTAAAAAACTTCGTGGGACATATCGTGACCGTATTCCATCGCACTTCCATGGACTCAATCTCAGTGTCATGTAACTCCAGACAACCTCAAGATATCTCACACAAACATCTAGCTCAAGCATACGAGCATGACTGCAATCATCATAATACCAGAGCGCATCCTTACTTAGTAACCCCAAGCATCCGACGTAAATAACCCAAGGCACACCTCTTGCGACCTGTATGCTCTTCGTTAGTGCACTGTCGCCCTCAGATCCTCATTCCCGTTCGTCACAATACAACCTCTGCATGTCTGTTGCACTTCCCGGCAAGTGCTCTCATCTCGAAATCGATCTGCCTTTGCTACGATTGGCTTATAGCGAGTGCCGTCATGCGCGTCTGCTCGGTCATCTCAGTCTCATGTGAGTCACCATGCACACCCACCCGTAGCACGCGCTCCAGCAGGTTATTCACTGTACCCAAAGCCAATCCTACTTTGGACGCCTTTCCTTCCAGTTCTCTTGCGCCTGACTGGACAATTGCAAAAATCTCTAGCTTGGAGACTCATCTTTAGTTTTCTCACCTCACGTTAAATCTGCTATCGAGCGGCAGCGTCAGTGCAGCTCGTACAGATACCCATGCACCTGTTATCATAGCATCTTAAATTACCCATCCAACACCGCCATCCCCATACTGTTATTTATTTTATTTATTTTGCACCCCAGTAGCTCTACTTGCACACTCATCTTCTGCACATCTATCACTCCAGTGTTTAATTGCTATATTGTAATTATTTCGCCACTATGGCCTATTTATTGCCTTACCTCCCTAATCCTATCTCATTTGCACACACTGTATATAGACTTATTCTATTGTATTATTGACTGTATGCTTGTTTATTCCATGTGTAACTCTGTGTTGTTGTTTGTGTCGCACTTTATCTTGCTTTATCTTGCTTTATCTTGGCCAGGTCGCAGTTGTAAATGAGAACTTGTTCTCAACTAGCCTACCTGGTTAAATAAAGGTGAAATAATAAAAAATTAAAAAATTAATAAATAAGTAAAGGTCTGAGTGTTACTCGTAATTTAATAAAGTGCTCTTAGTATGTTTTACCCATCAAGAGTGAAAAGCATGGAAAAGGTTCAAGGTTAAAGAGTTAAAATAGCCCCTGTGATAGCCCCTGTGATGACTGCAATTATGTAATTTTCACTCTGACACTCTACAAAGAAAGTCAAGTCTAGATTGTTTGGAAAATTAGACTGCCAGCATGACTCACCAATACCGAGCAGGGCAGCAAGCCACGCCGGAGAGGCCCAGATTGTTTTTTTGCTAAGAGCTTGGAGGCCATTTTCTCTGTGCCTCATGGTTCAGAATAATGTTGAGTTTCTTAGGAGACAGATTATCTGTGTTATTAGTAGGGAGGGCTAGAAGCAGTGTTTAAGAATGCTGGGCCAGAATGCGGACTAGTGTCACTCATCACAAAAGAGACAGAGATAAAGGAGGGAGGGAGGTAGAGAAATGCGTGTTTGTGTGAGGCAGAAAAGTAGAAGGAATGTACAAAATAACATGTTTTCCTTTTTGTCTTTTTGTCAATCTACCCATCACCCCCTCTCTCTTCTCTCTCTTCTCTCTCTTTTRCTTGCCACCTCCCCTGTTCTTTCTCCTTTTTTACAATTTTCCCTTAGTTCTCTGTAGAGCCTTGACCATCTGAGGTCTTGGCTGATGCAGGTGTYTGTGGATGTTCTTCACACAGAACTAATATCACATCAGCTGCTTCCTCTTTCTAACTTCTATTAACCTTCACCACCTCTGACTGACCCATCCTTCCCAGTACAGTACCTACCAACACTATTGTTTCCACACATATCTTACTGGTGRACCCAGGTGTGTGTATGGCCTAGGCTTGAGCCAAAACAGTCCCCACCAACTCTAAGCCACTCATAGGTCTGAGTCACACCTGTCAATCACCTTATTATACGACAGTGGGTTCAGCGGTATCTAAAGGTTGTTGATAGGCTCCTATCCCTCTTTTGGAAGAAGAAAATTAGAAAAGGACAGAGTGAAACCAACAAGGCGAGAGATAAAATGACCTTTGCTTCCATGTGGAGAGGGAGAGAGAGAGATGGAGAGAGAGGACAGATGAGAAATAGGGACAACATGAAAGCATGAAGGGGGAGCGATAGAGAGTGGGAGCGATAAAGGAGAAAAGGAGAGAGAGACCACAAGATTGAAGCAGGGGGGCAAGGAGAGCCCCGCTGGGCAGAGTTCATTAAAATACCCATCTCCTCACTAGCAGGAGTCCCAACGAGCAGCACTCCCNTTCACACTGCTATGCTTTATCTTGGCCAGGTCGCAGTTGCAAATGAGAACTTGTTCTCAACTAGCCTACCTGGTTAAATAAAGGTGAAATAAAAATAAAAAATAAAATAAATAAAACATCCAGACCGCCAAACGTCTGAACTCTTGGCAGGCCAGGCGGGCATTGTTTTTTGGAAGATTAAAATTCACACTCACTTATCGCTTCGGAACTAAGAATAGCAAGCCTGACGCCCTCTCCCGTCAGTTCACCGCAGACAACACAAGTTCCGAGCCAGAAACCATTATGCCATCCTCCTGTATCGTTGCTGCTGTCTCCTGGGAGATTGAGTACCGTGTTCGTCAGGCTTAGCAGAACCAGCCTGATCCTAGAAACGGTCCTTCTAAGGCTCTGTTTGTGCCAGATTCAGTTCGTTCTGATGTTCTTCAAAGTGCCCATTTTACTCACCTCACCTGTCACCCAGGCATGAACTGGACTGTCCCCTTCCTGCGTCAGCGATTTTGGTGGCCCACCATGGAGAACGACACTCGGGAATTCATCTCAGCCTGCTCAATCTGTGCTCGGAACAAAACCTCCACCAAATCATCATCTGGTCTGCTTCGTCCTCTTCCCATACCCAGTCGCCCCTAGTCACACATAGCTTTGGACTTTGTCACTGGCCTTCCCCCAGCGGCTCACTTCATTCCCCTCTCCAAGCTTCCTTCCTCCCGGGAGAATGCGGACCTGCTGGTATCCCAAGTTTTGTGGCTCCATGGCATCCCTAGTGACATTGTTTCTGACAGAGGACCCCAGTTTACATCCCAGGTATGGAGAGCCTTCTGCACAGCTCTGGGTATTAATGTTAGCTTTTCGTCTGGATATCAGACCAACGGCCAGACCGAGTGGGCCAACCAGGAGTTGGAAACTGCAATACACTGACTTCAGCTAACCCTTCCTCCCTTTAGTGCCCAGCTACCCTGGGTGGAATATGCCCTCAATGCCTCATCAGGTATGTCTCCCTTTGTGTGTGCTCTGGGTTACCAACCTCCCTTGATCCCTGCCCAAGAGGTCGAAGTAGCAGTGCCCTCAGTCCAGGACCACATGCGCCGTTGTCGCACCTGGAGGAGGGCCCAGGCTGCTCTTCATGCCTCCCAATCCCAAGCTAACCGGTGCGGTGCTTCAGCCCCAGTCTACACTCTAGGCCAAAAGGTATGGCTTTCATCTAAGGACTTTCCCCTGAAAGTGGTTTCTAAAAAACTAGCTCTCTGATTCATTGGCCCCTTTGAGATTGGTTGTGTCATAAACCCCTCTGCTGTTCATCTTAAACTCTCAGACTATCTCAAAATTCACCCCACCTTCCATGTATAATTGAACCAGTCTCCTCCAGTCCCCTATCCCCTCCTGCAGCTGCTCCTCCACCGTCCGGCGACTTTAGGATGTGCGCCGTCGTGGTTGGCAGTATCTGGTTGACTGGGAGGGATACGGGCCTGAGGAGCACTGCTGGGTGCCCCGTCGTCACATTCTGGATCCCTCCCTCTTACAGGATTTTCTGCATATTATGTCATTTCACTCTCTGACTCTCCTAATCATAAGTAATAGTCTAATGTCCTAGATTGGTTTGAAATATTAGATCTTGTCCAGCATTGATTCCTTAATACCTTTTAGCATTTCACTCAGCCACTGTCCGGATGTTAGTTTCTCTCAGGATTTTGTTTGTTTCTAAAGAGCTTTGAGTTTTTTTTTTTCCTATTTTTTCTTCTTTTTGCCTCATTTCAGGAATATTATGTTGGGATGTGGGTTCTTTTTTAGAGACAGATTTCTTTTGGTTGGTTTATTAGTTAGTGGTTGGTGGGCTAGGAAGCATTTTGTGTTTTATATGAATGCTTGGGTCCAGAATGTCGTGACTAGTATGGTCACTTTTTTTTTTTCATTTCAAAATAGAAGTACAGAGATAAATGGAGAGGGGAGGTAGAGAAATGCGCGTGTTTGTGTGAGGCCAGAAAAGTAGAAGGTAATGTGAAAAATAACATGTTTTCTTTTTGGTCTTTTTGTCAATCTCCCCTCACCCCTCTCTCTTCTCTCTCTTCTCTCTCTTTTCCTTGCCACCTCCCCTGTTTCTTGTCCTCCTTTTTTAGCAATTTCCCTTAGTTCTCTGTATAGCCCTACCATCTGAGGTTGGCTGATGCAGGTGTATGTGGATGTCTTCACTACAGAACTAATATCACATCAGCTTGCTTCCTCTCTAAACTTTATTAACCTCACCACCTCTGAGCTGACCCATCCCTTCCATAAGTACCTACCAACACTATTGTTTTCCAACACAGTATCTTACTGGTGTACCCAGGTGTGTGTTATGGCCTAGCTTGAGCCAAAACAGTCCCCACCAACTCTAAGCCACTCATAGGTCTGAGTCACACTGTCCAAGTACACCTTAATGTATTACGACAGTGGGTTCAGCGGTATCTAAAGGTTGTTGATAGGCTCCTAATCCCTCTTTTGAAGAAGAATTAGAAAAGGACAGAGGTGAAACCAACAAGGCGAGAGATAAAATGATCTTTGCTTCCATGTGGATGAGGAGAGAGAGAGATGGAGAGAGAGGGACAGATGAAGAAATAGGGACCACCTGAAAGCATAGAAGGGGAGCGATAGAGAGTGGGAGCGATAAATGGAGAAATAGGAGAGAGAGACCCACCAAGATTGAAGCAGGGGGGCAAGGAGAGTCCCGCTGGGCAGAGTTGCATTAACATACCCAGTCTCCTCACTACATAGTCCCAACGAGCAGCACTCCCAAGGGGGCAGAGGGTTGTGTGGTGTGTGTGTGTGTGGTGTTGTGTGGTGTGGTGGTGGTGTGTGTGTGTGTGTGTGTTTGTGTGTGTGTGTGTGTGTGTGGTGTGTGTGTGTGTGTGTGTGTGTGTTTTGTGTGTGTGTGTGTGTGTGGTGTGTGTGTGTGTGGTGTGTGTGTGTGTGTGTGTGTGTGGTGTGTGTGTGTGTGGTGGTGTGTGTGTTGTGTGTGTGTGCTGTGTTGTGTGCGTGCAATGGTGTTGAGAGATTAGTGTATGAGTGTGTGACTCTGGTGGTGAGATGGTGTGACGTGAGCTTTATAAATGGAGACATAGCTCACGGCATAGTTTGTGTGTGTGTCCTGTGCATCGTAGTGTTTGGTTGTGAGATGGCATAAAGTCGAAGTGTCCTGCAACCTATTGGTGGGATGGACTGATTCATCAGCGCAGGCTGACTTTGACTGTTTGATGGACGGACTATTCCCCTCCACTTCCCTCATCTTCCATCTTCGCTCCTTTCCTAATGATCTCCATGTTAAACGCGAAACACGTTTAAGCCCAATCATCCCATGAATCCCTTCATCACTCCCACACCGTTCTTCCCTCTCCCTCCATCATTCTTCTTCCCTCCTCACCTCTCCCTCTATCCCACACCTTCTTCCCTCTCCCTCCATCATTCTTCGTCCTCCTCTCTCCCTCTATCCCTCCACCCTTCTTCTTTCCCTCCATCATTCTT
>NW_019942931.1:169916-175974 GCF_002910315.2 Salvelinus sp. IW2-2015
ATACCTCAACCCCAGACAAAAGCCGGGTTAATGACCGCAGGTTGCATTCCGTAGAGAGAAAGGGGGGGGGAGGCGGGGGGTACTGTCAACATTTCCTAGTTCTGCTATGCCCTCTGGTGTTCAGCCGGTGATCTTTCTTGACCTGCAGTGACTGCCCCCCTGTAACACTCTCTCTCTCCCCCGACTCCCTCTCCCTCTACCCTCTCTGTGAGGATTGTTGTGGTTGGAGACACGTGTGCTGGAGGTCAGAGCAGATCCCTACCAGCGACTCGTCCAATAAATCAAGACTCATACAAATTACTCAGATACCAATCCACTTCTGCACTTGAATCCGAATCTCTGCTCAGTCACAGTTCATGATTCTAGCCGTCTCTGGGCCTGTCTCCCTTCACATCAATCATTCAACTACCTAGCCTGGATACTCCACACCACTACTTGGATTCCCCCTCAGGACCTGTTTACCCTATTTCTACGCAGCTAACTCCAACCTCCAGTTCTCCACATCTGGTTTTTCGATGCAACTCATACCAAGCTTCCTCGGATCTTGCACTCCTATCTCCCTGTGCTAACAAATACATATTTTGGTTCACTCATCCGGTTTCCCTCAATCTGAGTACTGCCTCTTTGGGTTCCCTAGTGTCGCCCGCCCCTAAACAATTACTGTGTATCATGTAAGCCTCTGATATGTACCAGTTACCTGTGTCATGACTCCTACGACTACCATGCAGTAACGTATACCAGTCACAAGCAGTATAGCGGTTACACGGCGGGCCAGTGGAAATAAATCTAAAAACCAAAAGCTTACCCTTTGACTTGAAGATTCCGGTGTTGTTTGGGTAGTTCATCAGCCAGCTACGCTAACTAGCATCCCTCTGTTTAGATGGGTCTATGAGTAGGCTAACTAGCCTCTAGACTTTGTGAACTTTAAAAGTGAAAAAATAGTATATTTCTCTTGCTCTCCATTTTCGAAAGACAAATAATCAATGTTAACCTTCTCAACTATTGTCATTTCTCTCTCCTTCGAGTCAACTACTCACTACATTTGGGCTTCCCGAGTGCACAGCAGTCAAAGGCATGTATAACTCAAGTGCAGTGCTAGCTAGTAAACTTATGCTTTCAGTACTAGATTCATTCTGGATCCTTTGTGTGCGACAACATGGTCAGTTCATCCTGCAAAGAGCTCTGATAGGTTGGAGCCACCGTCCTCTGGGAATTGTCATAATATACTGGATGTAAGTCTATGGAGAGCGTAGAGAACCAGAGCTTCCTTGAGTTTTTATTGAAGATGTAACCAAGAGAGACAGAAGGTAGCTGTCCTCCGGCTACCACCATGTGTTACCTACAGAGTGCCTGATTGAGGGCTGCTGTAGAACCTGTTTTAATCAAGTATTTGGGGATGCACGATGTGAATATATTAGTATAGTTCTTATTTAAAAAAGGATACCTTTTTTTAAATGTTTACCAGTTTATTTGCATGAAATTCACTGAGGATGGTTGTCCATTTCCTCCTCTGGGGAGGCCCTCCACTGATACTCAGCTGTACAGTCATGGCCAAAAAAGTGTTGAGATGACACAAATAATTTTCACCCAAGCCTCCTCCTCCCTCTCCCTCTATCCTCCACACCTTCTTCCCTCTCTCCACATCACTCTTTTCCTCCTCCCTCTATCCGCTCTCCTCCACATCTCCTTGTCTTGCCAATCATCTTCACTCGTTCCTCAACCCGCTCAAAGAAAAGCCTGGATTTAAAAAGCTTATGTGCTTCAAACAGTTTTTCTTCCATTACAAAACGAGGCCAAAGCAATTAACCTGTTTCAAACTCTTCATCTCCGTCCACAAAACAAGTATATTTGTCCCCAGCAACAGGGACTTCGGTTTATTAGTTCCATGCAAACTGAGTTTAATTTAAAAAAAGGCATGTTCCTGCCATCTTAAATTTTAACGGGCACTGAAAATATAGCTTCATTAGCTATGCAAATTAGTTGAGCACTATGTGTGTGTGTGTGTATGTGTGTATGTGTGTAATGACTAGAGCGCTAAAATAAAACTGTCAACATAAATAAGCAGGTTTAACAGAGGGGAACCGTTTCTTCAGCACTCCAAACCCACCAGTTCCCCCGCCGGGCTAAACAAGGAGCTACAACAACGCTTCTAAAACGCTTAACAACAAGAAGCAGAACGTACACAGGCAAAGTGGCCGTGCTAGAAAGGGGATTCTACAGTATGTTGATGTTTAGGTGTTTGGAGTTTGGCCAGAGAGTGGAGAATTATCGRTAGCTGTGTTGATGTGATGAAGGTAGTGAGATTAACAGCTGTTTGTTGAGGTTCCTGATGAGAGAATACATTAGATTTCAAGTGATGAGTGTTGCTGATGAGTGTGATGAAAGTAGTTGCAATTCTGAGAGAATGAAGGAGATTTACAATAATTTATATGTTAATACATTAGTATGACAACTTCTGTAGTTGCCGATAAAAATGAATAATATGGTAATATCAATAAGGTCAAATTGTTACAGGTTATACTATTTCATTGAAAAACAAGCATCAGAGCCCTGGAATAGTATTGAGCAGAAGCACAGAGGATATACAGCCAGCATTATGGGATAAAATAGCGTAGGTGGAGTCGGGGGGATATTCACTTCATATTCAAACTGAACATCCTACTCCATTTTGCCAATGGGCAAATCAGCTTAATTTGGTCTGAAAATCCTAGCTATTCTATTAACTTGTTTATTTTCATAGCTAATTTAATTTCTCACCTTCCCTGTGAGTGACAGAGAGGGTAGAGATAGATGACTACAGTGATATATTTATACGTCCACCGCCGTCACGACGTACGCGTACAAGTGACTGCTCGGAGCTGGCGTTCATAGACAGTATAGAGAGATATGATTATTACGTCTGTTATGTGTATTCAGTGTTCTACGACATTGTGAACACTTACACTATCTTAGCGCATGAGATAGAGTAGATTCACAGGGCCACAATCAGCTTGATTCTATTGTGCGCTCTTGACTTAGATGAGACGTATAAGTGCTCATACATGTTGTCCTGATAAGTTATCTTTAAGCTCTGGTTTTGGAGATAGAATCGAAGATGATCAAGCTCCTTGACTATATATCTTCTATCCCTTCCCTTCGGTCGCATATGATGAGGTGTGCTAGATAAGATGATCGCTGCTAAGTGGCTGTGGTATGGCTGAGTGAGTGATGCTGACTAGTCAGTCGTGTGCGTGTGATGCCTGCTTTAGAGACTCTGTAGTAGTTGCCCTGTGGGTGTTGAACCTTGTAGCTTTGCAGTAGGTATTTTGTGCGCCTGTGTCTTAGTGATGAGTTCGATCGCTGTTCTGTCTCGCTGTGTGTGTCGGATGACTGTCGTGTGTGGAAGTTCGCGCTGCAAACTATGCGTCACGTTCTTCGACCTTTGTTGGAGGGAGTTTCATCAGCAAGTCATGTGCTACTCTGGCGTAGTTATCGTAGCTACTCCGTATCGAGCGTGATTGTTCTCTTTGCGACTCATGAGTTCAACCTTCCTTATGAATGATATACAGATTGGAGAGGAAGATGAGAGCAGCCAGGTGATGGGAGACGAGAGCACGCGCAGAGATGAATGAGAGAAGCTGCATCGGTGCGACTAATACGGACTGATGAATGCAGCCACGAGGAGGAGGAAGAAGAAATGATAGATGAGGAGGAGGAAAAAGGATGAAGAGGAGGAAAGAAGAGAGATAAAAGCGGAAGAGAGGCAAATAGTTGAGGTAAACCAGCAGGTAGGGACGAATACCAGGAAGGGAAGAAAAAACAACGGCTCAAAAAATAGAAGGTTCATTAGCATACTACTAGTCATTGTCCCAGCGCTGCTTCCGCTCCCTCCTCGCTGCCCTTCATTTCAGTAGGCAACACACTTCCTCAGTCATGTAACGCTACCTGTTACCATCATTACGGAGCTGGCGCAATATTGGATCTCACCTGGCCTCCCGCTTACTGTCTGTTTTGATTACCCCTCTATAGTCTGTCTGCTCTCTCACGTTTGTTCCCTGGTCGCATTGATGTTGTTTTTTTCCCCCCCTTCCTCATAGGACGATGTTCCTTTTTTGTTTCAAGTTCCTTGTTATCTTCAATAGTCTTATGTTCCTCTTGTACTCTGCTTTGTTCTCGTCTCCAGCAGCCTACAACCCTCAACACTGTTTACTTCTTCCAGCAATGACTTGTATCCCCAATGGTCTGTTGTTGCATGTAATGTTAACTTAATTGTCATAATAGGCAGAGAGCTCATGTAAAAGCCATTACTCTTCAGTCCCATTCTACTGAGCTCGTAGCAGAAGACAACCTTCAAGCTCTTATGTGTTTTACCTTATGCGAAATTACAGGTCTTTAAATCGATTCAATCCCAAACCCATAGCACGCAAAGTCCGACCTGGCCACGAACACCTCCTCATGCAGCACAACGCGGCAACCATTTCCCTCTCCGCCTGTACCCGTGCCCCCCCCGCGCCGCCACACCCGGTCTTCTGACCCACTCGTTCCGTAGTAAGCATTACCCATGAATTGTTCCGAGCGTATACAGGGACAGGGTTGTAGCATGATACAGAATTGTTTAAGGGTATTAAGGGACCAAGGGTGAGACGAATACAGACATCGCTGTAGTGCGAGTATAGGGGACAGGGTGAGAGATACAGAATGGTTTACGGCTGTACATCAAGGGCACATTAGGTGATTTGAGAAGATAGTGACCGACATGTTAGTGCGTCAATCAGCCTGTGCTGACATTGGGTGATTGAGACTACGCTAGAATGTTTAGGGGTATATGGACCCCGGGTGAGAGACTAGCAGAATTGTTTAGTGCTATACCGGGTACATGGCTGTGCATGGTGCAGATACAGATGGCCTCTACGCGCCGGTTATGGGACTAGGGTGAGAGATACAGAATGATGGGTAGAGACAGGGTGAGAGAACACAGAAAATGATCAGGCATAACAGATAGGAGGGAGAGAGACCAAGAATGATAGGACAGATAGAGCAGGGTGAGAGAGACATGATTGATTAGGTTCAGATACAGACGGGTGAAGAGAACAGACATGATAGAAAACATACAGACCGGGTGAGGAAACAGAATGATAAGATAAGATAGACCCGTTTGCGTGAGAGAAGACTAGGAGGTATAGGAAATAAGAGACAGGGTGAAGAAAGAATGATAGGATAGATAGACAGGTGAGAAGAACAGGCTAATTCTAGGATACATATAAACATGGGTGGGTTTGACACATTCAGTCTTGGCTTTTTCATGTGACTGTTACTTCTGATTTTAACCCCCTTTGTTCAGGGACAATTTATTCATTTTTCTGTTAGTCACATGTCTGTGGAACCTTGTTCAGGGTTTAATTGTCTCAGATGGTTGAATTTTTGTTTATGTTCATACTTAACAAATATTTACACATGTTAAGTTTGCTGAAAATAATGCAATTTGACAGTAAGAGGACATTTCTTTTTTTTGCTGTGTTATATCAGTACCGAGTCAAAAAGCTTTGGGACGCCACCTCCCCATTCAACCGGATGTTTTCTTTATTTGACTATTTTCTACATTGTAGACTAATAGTGAAAGATACAAAACTATGAACTAATGCATATATGGAATCATGTAGTAAAACAAATCAAATATATATTTTAGATATTTAGATTCTTTCAAAGTAGCTTGATGCAGCTCTTGGCACACACTCTTGGCATTCTCTCAACCAGCCATCACCTGGAAATCTTTGCAACAGTCTTTGAAGTAGTTCCCACATCATGCTAAGCACTTGTTGGCTGCTTTTCTTCATGCTCTGCGGTCCAACTGCATGCCCAAACCATCTTCAATTGGGTTGAGGTTGAGTGATTGTGGCCGAGTCATCTGATTGAGTACTCCATCAATCGTCTTCTTGGTCAAATAGCCGCTTACACAACCTGGAGGTGTGTTGGGTCATTGTCCTGTTGAAAAACAAATGATAGACCCACTAAACGCAAACCAGATTGGATGGCGTATCGCTGCAGAATGCTTTTGCGTGGGTAAGCGCATGGCTTGGTT
>NW_019942931.1:175999-183429 GCF_002910315.2 Salvelinus sp. IW2-2015
AGTGGTGTGTGTGTGGTGTGTGTGTGTGTGTGTGTGTGGTGTGTGTGTGTGTGTGTGTGTGTGTGTGTGTGTGTGTGTGTGTGTGTGTGTGTGTGTGTGTTGTGTGTGTGGTGTGTGTGTGTGTGTGTGTGTAGTGCGTTACATCTCTTATTTCTCCTAAACGATCGTTTTTGCGACTCATGTCAACTCCTTAATTGATGAATACATGATTGAGAGGAAAGATGGAGCGGCAGGTGAGAGGAGGAGGAAGAGGAGGAAGATGATAATGAGGAGGAGGAGGAAAGATGATGATGAAAGGAGTGAGGAAAAGGAGAGATAAGAAAGCGGAAGAGAGGAAATAGTTGGAGGAAAAGAGGAGGGACGAATACACGGAAGGGAACAAGAATAAAACAACGCTCAAAAATAGAGGTTCATTAGCATACTACTGTATTGTCCCAGCTGCTTCCGCTCCCTCCTCGCTGCCCTTCATTAGTAGCAACACCTTCTCACATGCATGTAGACTACCTGTTACCAATCATTACGGCAGCTGCGCATATATTGGATCTCACTGGCCTCCCTTACTTCTGTTTTGATTACCCCTCTATATCTGGTCTGCTTCCTCCGTTTGTTCCCTGTGTCAGCATTGATGTTGTTTTTTTCCCTCCTTCTATCTAGGACGATCGTTCTTGTTTGTTTCAAGTTCTCTGTTAACTCATTTAATGTTCCTCCTTGTACTCTCTTTGTTCTAGTCTCCAGCGTCTACCCCTCACACGTATACTTCTTCAGCAATGCACTTGATCCCAAGGTCTGTGTTGCTGTAGCAACTTATTGCAATAGGCAGAAAGCTCATTCAAAGCCATATCCAGCCATGTACTGCTGTAGCAGAAGACAACCATCAAGCTACATGTGTTATACCTTTATGCGAAATTACAGTCTTGTAATGATTCAACCAAACCCATAGCACGCAATCCCTGCCACACACCTGCCTCATGCAGACAACGGCGGCAACATTTCGCCCATCCTCTACCCGTCCCCCCGGCCCACACCGGTCTTGAGCCACTCGATGTCCTAGTAAGACGAGTGTAGTCCCATGAATTGTTACCGAGGTATAGGGACAGGGTGACATGATACAGAATGTTAGGGTATTAAGGGACCAGGGGGTGAAGACGAATACAGAATCGTGTAGGCGAGTATAGGGACCAGGGTGAGAGATACAGAAGTTAGGGTATAGGACAGGGTGAGAGATACATGAATGTTAGGTCATAGACAGGGTGAAAGATACAGGAATGTTAGTGAAGTGTGCCTTGAATTCGAAATAAATCAGTGAGTGTCACTAGCAAAGCACCCCCACACCATCACACCTCCTCCTCCATGCTTCACAGTGGGAACTACACATGTGGAGATCATTAGTTCACCTACTCTGCGTCTGACAACGACACGGCGGTTAGAACCAAAAATCMTACATTTGGACTCATCAGACCAAAGGACAGATATCCACCGGTCTATTGTCCATTGCTCCTGTTTCTT
Organism: Salvelinus sp. IW2-2015; assembly: GCF_002910315.2. Classification (NCBI taxonomy): domain Eukaryota; kingdom Metazoa; phylum Chordata; class Actinopteri; order Salmoniformes; family Salmonidae; genus Salvelinus; species Salvelinus sp. IW2-2015. The sequence goes on from NW_019942931.1 coordinate 177,506, forward strand.
GGCCCAAGCAAGTCTATTCTTCTTATTGGTGTCCTTTAGTAGTGGTTTCTTTGCGGAAATTCACACAGTCTCCTCTGAACAATTGATGTTGAGATGTGTCTGTTACTTGAAATCTGTGAAGCAATTTATTTGGGCTGCAATTCTGAGGTTGGTAACTCTAATGAACTTATCCTCTGCAACAAAGGTAACTCTGGGTCTTCCTTTCCTGTGGCGGTCCTCATGAGAGCCAGTTTCATCACAGTGCTTGATGGATTTTGCGACTGCACTTGAAGAAACTTTCAAAGTTCTTGAAATGTTCCATATTGACTGGCCTTCATGTCTTAAAGTAATTATGGACTGTCGTTTCTCTTTGCTTGTCGAGCTGTTCTTGCCATACTATGGACTTGGTCTTTTACCAAATAGTGTTATCTTCTGTATACCACCCCTACCTTGTTACAACACAACTGATTAGCTCAAACGCATCCAGAAGGAAAGATATTCCACAAATTAACTTTTAACAAGGCGCACCTGTTAATTGAAATGCATTCCAGGTGAACCTCATGAAGTTGGATGAGAGAATGCCAAGAGTGTGCAAAGCTGTCATCAATACTTTGAAGAGTCTCAAATATAAAAAACTTTTTMGGTTACTACGTGATTCCATATGTGTTATTTCATAGTTTTGATGTCTTCACTATTATTATACAATGTAGAAAATCGTTWAAAAAAATAGCAAAACCCTGGAATGAGTAGGTGTGTCCAAACATTTGACTGGTACTGTATATATATKAMTTTTGGGGGTACGTTTTTTGTTGTTTTGCATGTTATTTTGGCATTAATACGTGTCACATATRAGTTTGCAAAGATTATACAAAAAATGTATAGTTGAGTTAATAAAGCCGCATACAACCATGGTCTCTTTTTTGTTTTCTTGAGTAAGGCAGTTCCAAAATGTAGATGTTTCAGCCTAGCTCAGTGCTTTCTGTTGTGGTGGGGCAGCCAACAGAAACTCTTATATTTGTATTTTGTATTTATTATGGATTCCCATGCTAATCTTCCTGGGGTCCAGCAAAATTAAGGCAGTTTATACATTTTTTAAAACATTACAATACATTCACAGATTTCACAACACACTCTGTGCACTCAGGCCCCTACTCCACCACTACCACATATTTACAGTACTAAATCCATGTGTATGTATAGTGTGTGTTATCATGTGTGTGTGTGTGTGTGTGTGTGTGCATGCATGTGTCTGTGCCAATGTTTGTGTTGCTTCACAGTCCCCGTTGTTCCATAAGGTGTTTTTTAATCTGTTTTTTAAATCTAATTTTACTGCTGGCATGAGTTACTTGATGTGGAATAGAGTTCCATGTAGTCATGCGTCTATGTTGTACTTAAACTATGGAGCGTAGGGGTTTGTAATGTTCTCTAGTTGCGCCGTGATTGGCTCAGTGTTCTGTCACTCATGGGGACACTACGCCACTGCAAAATCTACAGGTAGAGCTTGAAAATTCAAGCCTCTTGGCTGCTGTCATAGATTTACATTAGAATTGACCATCCAAGAAGGCTCAAGGTCATTGGCCACAGATAAAATGATATCAAATCACCTTATATCTACCGTAGCTTTGATTGGACTGATCATGTCAACATCATACTTTCAAAATCTTAGCTAGCAAGTTATCAGTAATCATCATGAATCAAGTCGACAATCTACCGGCAAGTTCTTTTCAATCCTTGTCATATGAAGAGAAAGTATAGGTAAAATGTATRGGTGCTCTTTGGTTGGCCATTGGACATAAACATTACACAACAAGTTGGAAATCGCAAATTCAACAKTGAGTGGTTTGGAAGGAATCAGTGGCTAACTGCAAGCTTTGCAAAGCCATCCCTAGCCTGCTATTCAGTGGAGAGCGTGTGGTCCTAGTCTGGGTTTAAGAGTCTCTTTTCCAAGCTTAAAATTATTATTATTGTCTCCCAACACACCATGGGCCAGAAAAGATTGAATACATTGGCCATGCTGTCAATCCAGCATGACTTCTGCCACGTTCTAAACAACTGGAAACTCAGAACTGAGAAATCTCATACTTCAGTGAGTTCAAGACAACTGGGAACTCTGAAAAGAAACGAGCTCAGACTGGGAAAAAAAGTTTTGAACGGTCATCTAACTCCAGCTCCCGAGTGGCGCAGCGGTCTAAGGTGCTGCATCTCAGTGCTAGAGGTGTCATTACAGACCCTGGTTTGATTCCAGGCTGTATCACAACTGGACGTGATTGGGAGTCCCATAGGGTGGCGCACAATTGGCCCAGCGTCGTCCGGTTTAGGGTTTGGCCGGTGTAGGCCGTCATTGTAAATAATAATTTGTTCTTAACTGACTTGCCTAGTTAAATAAAGGTTAAATATTTTTTTTATAAATAAACAACTCGCAATTCAAAGTCTGAAACACAGGCCACTTTCTAGAGCTCCGACCTGAAAATCATGTCATGATTCAACCTTTTTTTTCTGAGTTCCCAGTTGTCTTGAAAGCACCATCAATCCAGAGAATGCCAGACTTTGATGACAAAGTTGAATGACAAAATTTGCCCACAAGAAGGACCGCCGAGCTACCTTCCTGTTCAAGTAAGCACAGAACAACAAGGTGAGTTCAAAAATGTCTTGTATGCTGCTGAATAAATTATCCTATATGCCAGGGAGATATGTATACTGTAGCTAAGAAATTAATACTACATGTAAGTGTATGTTATGTAGTAAGCTGTTAGTAGCCCAATTTCCCTAATAATTTGGTCCCTTTCCCCCTCATCACTTAGCCTACTGTTCTGACATGTAGCCTATAGCCTGTTTTAGAGAAATGTAATCATCAAATATTGTAAGAGCTTTCATTGTCTGCCTATATGCCCCCTGTATTRACCCTATGGCTCTGACTTGGTGTACAGGAGAATACTGGTAAAAACGACCCATGTTCTGAAATGTCGCTGTACATTTGAAAAGTGCAGAACAAATAGATATATTGACTACTTCCGTTCTAACTCACTCATTGTCTTAATAGAAATGACGGATCTCCTCTTATCCGCTCGTCGTTCACTTATGCCATCTCATTTGTCACTAAAAACCACATTTGTGTAAGCAAATTTTTTCTTAAAGGCAGTAAATGAGGGTGAATGAACTGTTTCCCTGCCAGAGAAGGCTCCACTGATAGCCAGATGTAGCGGTCGTAAGGATTCACRCCATGGTGCTGAAAAGAAAGCTCTGCTGTTGGGACAGCTTTATGTKGGCCCTAACAGTTTGTGGGCACCGTTTGTCACCGTTAGTGCAATTAACGTGTTGGGTTGTGTAGTGGCTTTCCTGACATGCATCTAAAATTAGGGAGTTTGCCCCACCAAGATTTAGATGCTAAAATCGTCACTGCTGTTATTCATGAGCTGATCTGCTATCTGTTTAATCATAGCTAAATATTGCCAAATATATGAGCTTTTCTGTCATTTGTTGATGGAGGTTATTTAGCAAGCTTAGCAACTTTGATCAGTTGACTTTTGTTTGAATGCCGTTACAAAGTTTGTCTGATTCGACAATGCTATAATCGGGCTGTGCTCTGTGCGTCCTGAGCGACCTCTGTGTTGAGATAGTCTATACTTATGAATTAATTGAGGAACAGGATAACCAGTGTTGGGGAGTAGTGAACTTACATGTAGCTCAACTAGTGATTTAACTACATTTTGAGACAGCTTGGTGGTAGTCGAACGTCCATGTCCGTGTCCCGTTTCTTGTAAGCGGTAGCTCTAGCCCAGCACAGATATTGCCTGTAATCCATGGTTTTTGGTTTCGATACGTTCTTATAGTCACAGTGGGGATGACCTCATCTATGCACTCATTGATGAAGCCCGTGACTGATGTGGTTAACTCCTCAATGCTATCGGATGAATCCTGGAACATTTCCCATGCTTCATTGGACCACTTCCGTATTGAGTGCGCCACTGGTACTTCCTGTTTGAGCTTTTTTTTGTAAACAGGAAGCAGGAGAAGAGAGTCATTGTCAGATTTGCCGAAGGGAGGATGAGGGAGGGCTTATATGCATTTKTGTGGGTAGAATAAAAGTGGTCTAATGTTTTAGCAACCCTAGTGTGGCAGGAGACATGTTAGTAAAAGTGAGATATAACAATTTAAGTATCCCCGCATTAAAACCTCTTAGGGCTAGGCCACTTTTTTGTCCACTTCCTGTCTGAATGACGTGCCCAAAGTAAACTGCCTGTAGCCCAGGCCCTGAACCCAGGATATGCATATAARTGGTACCATTGGAATGAAAACACTTTGAAMTTTGTAGAAATGTTAAAATAATGTAGGAGAATATAACACAATAGATATGGTAGGAGAAAATCCAAAGAAAAACCAACCAGATTTTTTTTTTTGAGAGACCATCCTCTTAGATATGCAAGAGAAAAGTCATATTGAGAAATATCTTCCTGCTTCCACAGGGTGTCAGCAGTCTATGTTCAAGGTTTCAGGCTTGTAACTTCAACAATGAAGATTCAGAAAATTCAGTTTTAGCAGAAGGACACAGTCTTGGAAATTCGTGTTTGCATGCACCCTGAAGAAATTACGCACCGGATAAAATCGGTTTCCTATTGAACATACTTCTTTCTGTAAGAAATATTATCTGAGGAGTAAATATAAACGTATTTTGACTTGTTAAAACAAATTTTACGGGTAGATTTTCGGATTCATTTCTCTGCATGTTGAACGAGTGGATTGCTCAAATCGATGGCGCCAACTAAACTGACTTTTTGGCATATAAAGAAGGATTTTATCTTAAAAAACGACACTACATGTTATAGCTGGGACCCTTTCGATGACAAATCAGAGGAAGATTTTCAAAAAGTAAGTGATTATTTAATCGCTATTTGTGAATTTATGAAACCTGTGCCGGTGGAAAAATTGTTTGATGTGGGGTACTGTCCTCAAACAATCGCATGGCATGCTTTCGCTGTAAAGCCTATTGTAAATCGGACAGTGCAGTTAGATTAACAAGAATTTWAYGTTTTAACCAATATAAGACACTTGTATGTACCTAAATGTTTAATATCCATAATTTGTATGATTATTTATTTGAATTGCGCACCCTCCAGTTTCACCGGAAGGTGTCCCGCTAGCGTGACGCCTAGCCTTACCACTACTCCACATGGTGGAATCAACCCCGTTAAACAAAACATGATCAAATCAGCACTAACAGATGTTTTGTGGATACTAAAACACATACACACACACAGGCATGCACACACTCACTCACATGCACGGACCTGCACTCAGGCATACACACAAGCACYCACACACATTTAACAGCCACAAAACCATGGCACATAATCTCACCCTACACTCATCTAATGAAAAAACAATCCACACTACAGCACCCTACCCAAATCCCAGACTTTGTTGATTTAAGAGTGCAATTTTTCTCTCTCTGCTTTCGCTCTCTCTCTATCTTCCTCTCTCTCCTCTCCCCTCTAAACCATGTCCAAAGACATTTGGCATCGACTACCTCTGTTATCTGAAATGTGGGCCTTCTCTCCCTCTCTTTTCTCTCCCCAAGGCCTGTCTTTCATCCCCTATTTCCCCCCGTTCCTCAGTCCTGCTCTTCCTAACCTGAACCCCCTTCCTTATCTACTGGATGTGCCATTTGGCTCTTGGTTACACAATCAGAAATATTCAGGAATAAGTTCCCATCTTTTTCCCTCTTTACCCATTTAGATTGCCCATACCAACCACATCCCCTCACTCTTCCCCCTCAACCTGCCCTCCTTCCCATATATGGACTGTAAAGTAGATTACAGAGAAAAATTTCATAAAGTCCATGGAGAAGAAACTAGCATCCATATTGCATAGGTGACTCTGCTATCTCTCTCAATTCAATTCCAAGGTCGTTGACTCTCTCACTCTTTCTCTCTGGGATCTCCTGCACC
>NW_019942931.1:188121-213132 GCF_002910315.2 Salvelinus sp. IW2-2015
ACTGACTGAGAATGATACTCCAGCTATGGCATATGCCACACAACTGCAGCTAAATAATTCCTCCCTCCCCCCACCCCCCCCACCTTCCCTACTCTCCCCCCTCCCTCCACTCCCTCGCCCCATCTTTACCTGGCTTGTCTAGCGTCTGCCTGTGCTATTTGAGTAGCTTGGGTATTTAGCTCTGCCTGCAGCCCGCCACCAATGTCTTAGTTAGGCTCAGGTTCAGAGGCCAAGCTTTCCACTTACAATTCATATTGTCAATCCAAAAAACAGTGTGCTTCCTGTATCCCTTCTACCTGCCCCTCTCTAGAGCTAAGGCGTCCTGTCCAGCAGGGACACCCTGTTCGATCTAACATCCGGTGAAAATTGGAGGTGCGCGCAATATCAAATACAATAATCGTCAATAATTTGAAACAGTTTATAACATACAATCATTTTATCTTACATCTGTGTTTTCTAAAAAGCTTAATTTCTCTATGTTAACCCTTCTCTCCGACTGAGACTCGGTGCCTGAGACTCCCGTTGTAGTTCGCAGGCGCCAAATGGCAAAACAACAGAAATCTCCCTAGTTAACCAATTCTCTCAAACATACAAGTATTTTTCACAACCATTTTAAAGATTAAACTTGTGAAGTTAATACCCACCAAACAAAAAAAATAAGCAGAAATAGAGTACCATAAATTAATCACTATACCTTTGATGAATCTCATCAGATGAAACTCATAGGACTTCATGTTACACTAATAGCACCTGTATGTTGTGTTCGAATAGTTAAGTTATTTATATCCAAAAATCCTTAGTTTACATTGGCACGTTAGTTCAGTAATGTTTTGCCTCACAAAAACATCCCGGTGATTTTGAGCAAGATAGACGCCACATCAAATTTACAAAATTACTCATAATACAACATTGATAAAAGATACAAGTGTGTTATACAGTGAACTCTTAGATAAACTCTCTCTCCTTCTCACAACCGCTGTGTCAGATTTCAAAAACAAACTTTACGGAAAAAAGCACACCATTTGACATGAATTCCTGAGTTAGAGCCGCCTGCAGACACAACAACAAGCCATTACAGGGTACCTCGCATGCTTGTGGAGTCAACAGAAGTCAGAAATAGCATTATAAATATTCACTTACCTTTTGATCGATCTTCCATCGAACTGCACTCCCAGGATATCCAAGTTCCCACAATAAAATGGTTTTTTGTCGATAAAGCCCATCATCTTATGTCCAAATATCCTTCTTTTTATTTGCGCGTGTTTAGTTCAAAAAATCCAAATTCCATAATTCGCAGGAACCAGACGAAAAAGTTCAAAATTCCCTTAACAAGTTCTTAGAAACATTTCATACGATGTATATACCGACATCACATCCCTTAGGATGTTTTAACATTAAACATTCAATAATGTTTCAACCGAACCGAATTCTTTTGGTATTTTAGAAACAAAAGGAACGTCAGCTACCTACTCAATGGGTCCGCCCTGAGTGAGCCTCATGGCAAGCTCGCCCAGACACCTGTTGAAAGCAGACTATCTCCATTCACTCATCCTTCACAGTATGAAGCACTGAAACAAGGTTCTAAAGGACCTGTCTGACATTCTAGTGGAATGCTCTAGGAAGTGCAATATGAACCCATAGGAACCCTGTCTATATTGATAGCGCAAACCTACAACGCCCAGATTACTCCCACTCTCTGTTATGATTTTTTTCTAGGCTTTTTGCTTGCCCATATCGAAGTTTGTTATACTCAACAGACCATCATTCAAACAGTTTTGTTAGAAACTTCCACGAGTGTTTTCTATCCCAAATCTACTAATATATGCATATCTAGCTTCTGGGACTGGGACCGTACGCATTGCAGTACTCTGGGCCACCTTATTCATCCCACCTACTCAAGCCTACAATGCCCCCCAGCCATAAAGAAAGTTAAATCTACACTGCGTTGTCCGATTTACAATAGGCTTTACACAAAAGCATACCATGCGATTGTTTGAGGACAGCATATACATATTATATCAATATATTTTCAACCCAGCAGCAGCGTCTCATGCAAATCACAAATAGCGATTAAATAATCACTTACTTTTTGAAAAAATCTTCCTCTGTTTGCAATCCCAAGGTCCCAGCTACAAACATGATGTCGTCGTTTGTTAGATAAAATCCTTCTTTATATCCCAAAAAGTCAGTTTTAGTTGGGCGCCATCGAATATTCATAATATTCTTCCATCCTTCATATCTCCTTCCACTCTTTTGTGGTTTTTTCTACTGTATTTATCTACTTACAACTCTCACGTGCTCTTTATTTATTGTTCTACTCGTTTCCACCAACATGCAGAGAAAAAAAAAAAAAAAAAAAAAAAAAAACAAAAAACAAAAAGAAACAAAAAAAAAAGAATCCAAAAAAGCTACCGCTAAACGTTGTTACAAAACGTGGTCCTTTATTCTCTGGTTCGGTTCGTGTGGTTTTTTTTTTTTTTAGTTTCGGTTTGTTTTTTTTGTTTTTTTTTTTTCCCAAACTACTTTCTATTTAAAAAAAAACAAAAAAACAAAAAAAGAAACAAAAAATAAAAACGAACCTCTCCAGTTCCCTAAAATGTAAATAAACTATATATTCATACGGGAAAGAAAGCTATTTCAATTAGAAAATACAATAGCAAGTGCGCATCCTCCTTCGTCGCAGCACACGTTGCCCAAAACAGACTGATTCCAAATGTGACTCCCGTACACCAAAACTCAAAGATTATTCCTCCGCTTTTGAAGAAACAAGCCTTGAAACCTTGCAAACAACGGACTGTGGAAGCCATAGGATTGCAATCTGTTTAGCTGGATGATAAGCACCCATAGCTTGCCATTGAAAGAGCATGGATGTTTCCGGCTACCATATCAATTGTGTATAGTCTCATACCATCTACTATTTAAACTTATACCAGAATTTCCAAAGTGTTTCTATCCAATGATACCAACTTATAGTGCATACTCCTGTGCTTCTGGCTGGTAACAGGCAGTTTACTTTGGCACGTCAAGTCAGGTTGGAAATTTCTGGAAAAAGGACCCTAGTCTAAGAAGACTTATTCGCCATTCTCTATCTTTTCAATCTAGTTTTGTATAGTCTTATTTCATCTATTTCGACTCTGAGAAAACTTTATTGAGTCGTGGTATGAACTTTTTAGTCTATGCTGGAGAGTATTCTGCACTTCGAAAGAAAGGAAGAAAGGAGAGGAGGATGGAAGAGAGAGAGGAGAGAGAGCGGAAGCGTGCCGGCCCGGGTGTAACTCAGTCTTGTTTCTGTCTCAGCCTGTTGGCAGGCATGCAGACCTACAGGACTTAACAATTTGTCAGTGTGCATCACGTAGAGGGCTGTGCTGTGCTCTCACCCCCAATCGTACTGCTCGTTTACATGGATTCCATGTATCTCTCCCCTCCCCCCCCCCCCCCCTCCCCCTACAGATTTCACTAGCAGGCTGTACACAATGTCATGGCCATTGGAATGAGCCAAGCAGGAGCTTCGCACAAGGAGCAGCCAGCGGAACCAGAGACTAAAGAATACTGGAAGCACACGAGTTACCTATATACATAATATAAATGAGGAATGTTGCTGTCCGTCGGTGGCTGAAAATAGGGCGTGTGTGTGTGTGTGTGTGTGTGTTGTTGTGTGTGTGTTGTGTGGTGTGTGTGGTGGTGTGTGGTGTGTGTGTGTGTGTTGTGTGTTGTGTGTGTGTGTGCGGTGTGTCGTCGTGCGTGTGTGTGTGTGGTGTGTTGTTGTGATTGATCCTGTTGATGATGGCTGAAAGCGTCACGCAGCTAAAGCCAACTGAGCTGCAGCAGCCATACATATGGACTTTGTATTGTTTTTCCTCGCACCCTCTGACTCACGTCCCTACCCCTCTCTCTGTCCGCTACCGCTCTGCTCGCCCTTCTCCGCTAAAAAACCCTCCTCCTTTCCCACCTCCCCTACAAAATAAAACAAAACGAAAAACAAAAAAAAAAACCAACAAAACAGATCCAACTAAAAAAACCAGGCCCATCTCTCCCCTCCTACCCTCTCATCCCTCTTCCCTACTCCTCTCTCCCTTACCCCTCTCTCTGCCTCTCCCTAAAAAGCTCCTCTCCTCTTTCTCCCTCACCACCTCACCTCTTCGCCTCTCCCTTACTCCCTCTCTCCTACCCTCTCTCCCTCTCCTACCCCTCTCTTCCTCTCCCATATACCACCTCCTCGTCCCCTCCCTACCCTTCTCCCTCTCCCTCATCCCGCTTCTCCCTACCCTCTCTTGTCTCTCCTACCCCTCTCTCCCTCTCCCTACTCCTTTCTCCCTCTCTCCTTTCCCTACCCCTGCTCTCCTTTGTCCCTACCACCTTCTCCTACCGCTTTCCCTCTCTTACTCTCTCCCTCTCCTCCCTCCCCTCCCTCTTCGCCTCTCCTCGCCCTTCGCTCTCCTTTTCATTACGTCGCTTCCCTACGCCTCTCGCCATACCCCTCTCTCCTCTCCATTACCCCTCTCTTCCCTCTCCATACCCTCTCATCCGTCCTCTTCACTCGTTCATACCCCTCTCCTTCCTTTCCAACCGCCTCTCTCCCGCTTCCCTAACCCCGCCTCCCCTCCCTCCTCCTCTCCCCTTCCATACCTCTCTCCCCTACCCCCTCTATCCTTACCCCTCTCACAACCCTGTCTCCCTACCCCTCTCTCCCTCTCCCTCTCTCCCTCTCCCTACTCGTCCTCTCCCTAACCCTCTCTCCCTCACCCCTCTTTCCCTCTCCCTTACCCCTCCTTTCCCTCTCCCTACCCCTCTCCTTACCACCTCCCTCTCCCTACTCTTCTCTCGCCTCTCGCTACCCCTCCTCTCGCCTACTCCCTCTCTCCCTCTCCCTGAACCCCTCGTCCCCATACACCAGCCATGCAGGATGAAACCTCTCGCCAAACACAATGGCCCAATTTGATAAGCATTGATCGTGGTGTATGGCTCAATTCACTAATAGATGTACTATAGCCCCGTACCTTTGTTTCCTAATGATCTGGTCGGTTATGACACTAAGGGCTGGGCCGCTATGAAACCGCAGATCAATTGCAACTGGCTCCTCTATTGGCTAGAGGTTCCACCATCCGTCATATAGCTATTCTGGCAGTTGAGGGAGGAGAGATATTGGCCTGTACATACCGGCCTATGTAGTTTGTCCCCGTCAGGATCTTAAATAGAACCAGAATCTATTATTCAAACAATAACTGGCAATAAATGTAAGCTGAGACTCTGCAGCCCACCGCAGGACAGTGGAAACCACAYGGCTGGAGGTAGAACTAGATCGACATGTTCAGACCTGGGGGCTTTCATGTAGTGACCACCAACTGATGGACTAACCACATAGTAACCATATAGTAASCACTAACTGATGGACTAACCACATGATATAGTGACCACTTGTTGTGACCATATAGTGACCACTTMTTGACCTCACTCTGATCACAGCTACTGCTCTGCATAGTGACTTCAGACCAYTTACCACAGGGAGCTTAGGATCATCACTGAGATTGCATTGCAACTGGATTCTGACTTTATAATCTGAAAAAAATTATTATACAGTGATAACAAAATGACCACAAACTGATTTTAATTACATACTGACCACAKATACATAYTCATCACACAGCCACTCATTCAAACCACAAACACAACAGAACCACAAAGGCAGGGAGGGAGCTCAAGCCACTGCCACCGGCAGCCTAATGCTTGAGTCGAGCGTTGGGTGACACCAGCCTTAGCATCTGGATAAGCAGGCAGACGAGAGCTCCGGTTATAATTGACTAAAGGAATGCATTGAACATTCTGATGAACACAGTGGCAAAACGCTGCATTGCATTTGAAAATGGCTTTAGTTGTCTAATGGCAAGTGCAAGAAAATGACTTTCAGACAGAACAACACAGAAGACAGGGCAAAGTAATGTAGCTTTCCAGCCCAGCTCATTTTCTCTAAACTAAAGTGATTATCTGTACCCCCTAAGGCTTCTGTGAGAGAGCGGAGAGAGAGAAGAGAGAGAGAGAGAGAGAACTGAGAGAGAGAGAGAGAGAGAGAGAGGAGAGAGAGGAGAGAGAGAGAGACGTAGTGAAAGTTCTAATTTCAGTGTCTCTCTGTGTCTCACTGAGCATCTGGAAACTACAAACGTTGTATCTCTTTATGTGTGTTTTATGGAAGGATAGTATTGTTGATTATGTGATTACCTGCTATTAACTTCCATCCCAACCCAATCGAAAACAAAACTGCACACGAACAGAGCAGAGATTCAAGGCAAGTTTGGAGAGAGGCTGGAGAGAACTTGAGTGTTCTGAGAGAGCTGGAGAGTTCTGGAGAGCTAAAAGACTGTGGTCGGACAGTTAGGATGGGTGGAGAGTAAGACAGAGAGAGTGTTCTGTCTCAGTGCTATTCGAGTTTCAGAGGCATGGCCAGAGCACGGTCCAACATAAAGTATATCTCTCGTGCCAAGCTGTTCAGGCACTTCTATCGGCTCAGTTGCCAGTGCTCTCGTCCATGGTACTGAGTCTGGACTCGTGTTTCGGTCTCTCGTCCTCTCGTGACTGATCTGTGTGTGGGTGGAGTGTCCGGGTGGCTATGTGGTGGTGGGTCTGGAGGTGAGTCGTTAAGCATCAGGGTGGAACTGGCTGACATGTGGTTGCGTGATGATCGCATGACGGTGGGACGGCCGTGCGGGTTTGTGTGCGTCTGGTGAGTGTGGGTGATGGTGAGGTGCTTGGTATTGACTCGTGAGAGTGTTTGGCGTAGACGACACCAGAGATTGAATATGAGGTATGTCGGACCATGTGGCTGAACAGGCTGAGAGTGGGGTGCTAGGCACAGGGAATGACCGAACTGACGCTGCATAGCTCGCTACTCCTCGCAAGACGAGCAACACACCATGGCGCGAGGACGAGAGGTGCGAGCCGTCGGGGGCTGGAGAGGAAGCATATGTTATTTGCTTATAAGAACGAGAAGAGCATGTGGAAGTGACTTGGACGGAGCGAAGTGTGGTAAATTAGCATTAGAGGTGCGGGTATATGTGTAAAGATGGGTTTTTGGAACGCGATGATGGCCGGGAGGCGAGGAAGAGGAGTGGATTAGCGATAAAAGGCGCGTTTGGGGAGTTTATCTAGGCTCTGAGTAGAGAAGATAAAAGCACGATGACCGAGGGCAACTTGGATAGTCTGGACGATCATATGGCAGCCTGGATGATCAGTGGCCCGCATGACCATGGCTGGAGATCTGAAGCTGCTGTACCATCTTCCGGGCTCACAGGCAGTTCATCCATTAAGTGCGGGCAGTGGGTCACGGGCCTGTAGGATGCTCGGCGAGTGCCGTGGGAGCTGGTGTGGTATCGGCCGGCTGGGATGCAGGGGTGAGGGGCCTCGCGCGGACCGCGCGTACCGGCGGCGCGGCGTCATATGTGATGTAGACGGACGGTGCCGGGTATACTTGGCCGGCCCGACGTGCAGTCGATCGCGTGTAGGTGACCGCATTGAGTGTCCTCATTAATCCGTTCATGTTCCGTGTGCACTTGTGTCAGCCGATCGTCATGTGACGGGTCGACCATGACCGGTCGGCGGGGTCCACGGAGACGGCCGGCCAGTCGCGTCATGCGGGTGACCATTAATACGCGGGTCACTTTGTGCGGCTCGCGAGTGCGATGGGTAGGCTTCGTTCTCACCGCATTAAGTCCGTGTCATCGTTCATTGGGTGGCATTCGGGATACATAGGCGCGTCCGGGTATGTCAGAGTAGGCTGGTGAACGTGTGAGAGTGGGTGTGTTGGGAGCGAGATGCCGGTTGGCCGTTCACCCATTCATACGCGGTCTACACGCATTCATGCTCCTTAGCCGTCATGCCCTGATCCGCGGGGCGTGGCAGGTCGGGGCCGTACTCACCCATTCATGGAGGCGCCGGTCACGCCCGTTCATCATTGCGGATCAGGTTGGGTCACAGCCATTCATGACCGATTAATACGTGCCGGTTGCATCGGCGTGAAGTTTGTGTGTGGCTCTCATGTTGACCGATTGTTGTGATGCTGGGGTGGTCGGGAGACCGGTGTCATATAGATGGTTGATTCGCGCGCTCTTAAAGGTCATTCATGCGTCACGATCTACCTTCACGCCACTGGTCATGGCGTTCCTATTCAATCCGTCACGGACCGCCATTGGATGCATGCGTCAACCTGTTCACAGTCCATTCCTGGTGTCGTTCATGCCATTAATCCGTTCACTTCCCCTTCTGCCAGACTATTCGATTACGTGAAGAGCAGGAGAAAGGTGAGGACCTAGCCGTCCCGGTCACCCATTCATCCATTAATCCGTTCACCCATTCTTGCCGTTCATCCATTAATCCGTTACGCATTTCATCTCGGTACCCGTTCATTCCCATTACTCCGTTCACCCAGTTAATCGGGTCACCCATTCACCCGGTCAACCATTCCCGTTCATCTAGCTCATGTCACCCGTGTCTACGGTTCATCACCCGCATCATCCGGTGTCATAGTGTGAAGGAGAGGTTGGGCAGACCGGTGTGCTAGCGGCTTTGCAAGTGACTGAAATGAACCTGATCTGATAACTAACTGGTCTCTACGTATTGTCATCACACAGAATTATGTGCTAGATAGATAACACTGTCTATATGACTATTCTCCATCCTCAGAGCTCTCCCTGAATAGACTAGTCCAGGCAGAGAATGCAGAGATACAGTACATTAGGAAAGTATTCAGACCCTTTGACTTTTTCCACATTTTGTTACGTTACAGCTTTATTCTAAAATACATTAAATCAATGTTTTTCCTCATCGATCCACTAACAATACCCCATAATGACAAAGAAAAAAAAAAGTTTTAAAAAACCTACTCCGGAGCATTCAGGAACTCAGARTGCGGCGAAGGTTCACCTTCTAACAGGACAACGACCCTAAGCACACAGCCAACACAACGCAGCAGTGGCTTTGGGACAAGTCTCTGAATGTCCTTGAGTGGCCCAGCTAGAGTCCGGACTTGAACCCGATCAAACATCTCTGGAAAGACCTGAAAATAGCTGTACCGTGACGCTCCCCATCGAACCTGACAATGCTTGAGAGGATCTGCAGAGAAAAATGGGAGAAACTCCCTGAATACAAGTGTTCAAGCATGTGCCGCGCTTGTAGCGTCATACAAAAGAAGACTTGAGGCCTTAATCGATGCCAACGGTGCTTTAACAAAGTACTGAGTAAAGGGTCTGAATACTTGTGATATTTCCGTTTTAAAAAAAAATACATTTGCAAACCTGTTTTTCCTTTGTCATTATGGAGTATTGTGATGTGATTATGGGTATTGTGTGTAGATTGATGAGGGAAAAACACAATTTAATAAATTTTTGAATAAGGCTGTAATGTGACAAAATGTGGAAAAAGGGAAGGGGTCTGAATAATTTCCGATTGCACTGTATTCCAGCAGGAATGCCCCTCTTGAGATACTCAGAACATTTTAAAGAGTATTAATCAGATTGCTCAGCTCACCGGCCAATAAACAACACACACACACACACACAGAGAGAGACAGAGCAGGCAGATAGGGAATAGAAAACAAACTCTCTCAGCAGGCTTGGAGTGCACCACATGAAAGGGCAGCTTCTGACCTGTGTGCGCACTAGTCTTGCAATTCAATTTGGAGTCACAACATGCAAGCTGACAGAGACTGGTTTATTGTCTAAATGTTACCTGACTGGGAGAGGATGTTGTGAGGTGGCAACCACAGTTGGTGATTCATATACTTTAAATCGCAGAGACACAGGAATAGAACAGCAGGACAGGACAGGTAGCACTTCTTCTCGCCTCTGCTGTTTGCTTCTTTCACTGAAAGCTGAGGACATATTTAAAGAGTGACTGCCTTTACAAAGCAACGAATCCCTTTGAAAACGGACTATGTGGCATCGATATGAGTCTGAAACGGTTATTCTACTGTTTAAATTGACTACAAATTGTAAATAAGATCATTTTGGTCATAGGGTCAATCAGGTGTAAAACGGAGTGTGGACATCCGTTGGTCGCAAAGGGTAAATGGAGGTTGGGTTTTGGTTTGACTATGTCCGTCTGCCCACTAACATTCTTTCGACCGCTGCTCGCAGTCAAACACGTACTGTAGGTGTGCTAGCCCACCAGTCCAGCAATCAACACAGTGCTGGGCAGCGAGTGGTGCTTTCCACCCGCTTGTCCTGGATCGAGGTGAGCGCTTTTCTCCACAATGCAAGGTTTCACTTTTGGAAAGCTTACCATTTATTTGATTGACCATTTCTACCGATCTTTCAAAGTTATTGTCACATGGTTAATAATACAWATTGGAATTAAAATGATACAAATCTAAAAATAAAAATTCAGCTGATTCTAGAACACAAGCCTATATGGACACATTGATTCAACATGAGGAATTGGCGGCTAAAGAAATAAGCAGAAAGGAACTAAGGGTGTTTTCCAGTGGAGGCTGCTGAGAGGAGGKCGGCTCATAATAATGTCTGGAACGGTGCAAATGGAATGGCATCAAACCATGTGTTTGATGTATTTGATACCATTCCACTTATTCCGCCACAGCCATTACCATGAGCCCGTCCTCCCCAATTAAAGTGCGACCAAACTCCTGTGGTTTTCACATTTACATTCGGAAAGTTTTCAGACCCCTTGACTTTTTCCACGTCATGTCACGTTACAGCCTTATTCTATTTTTATTGATTTTTTTTTAAAATGTCCTGATCAATCTACACACAATACCCGATAATGACAGTCAGTCGGCTTTAAAAGAACCAATCTCAGTCTTTTTAAAGTGAACTCTGGGTTTAAAAAAAAACAAAATATCTCCGTTCTCTTTGCAATTCACACTGCCTTTGAATGAGGACTCAACTCTTTTGCAGTTCACTTAACCTTTTTTAAGGTCCAAGTCCTCTTTGCATTCCCATTGCTATGTTAAGAAAATAACCAAGATATCTTTCCAACATTCACTCAGTGCACCCTGGGTAAAAGTACAGTACAAGCCATTCCATCAGAAAGTTCAATCGGAAAGCTAGATATACWGTACCTACTTACATTTTGGAAGCTAATAGATTGCATTTTGTTAAAAGATGAGACATAACATTTGTAATCAGAAGATAATATTAACATGTAGATATTACTGGTAACAGATGAATTACCAAAAGAATAACTGCATACTAAATAATGCTGTAGGCCTAATTTAAAATTGTACACTGAATGTAGTTTACTTTAAGAGCTATAATGGATTGTGTACCTATGTTGTGAATCTCACCATATATGTGGTTGTCTTCTCACTCTATTCKAACCCCACAATTGAATAAACAGCTTATGAAGCTATATTAGCCTATAGATCAACATATTAAAACAAATAAAACTCTATATTATGAAAACAAAGTCAATATTAAGAAGGTGTTCCTAATGTTTGGTATACCCAGTATATATAAAGGTTCAGCCCAAAGCTGTCTAGCGAAATTGCAACATTGTATCAATTAGCCTTTTCCCGGCTTTCAGAGTTTCCCTGGCCAGTGAATTTTGGACAGACACAACTGTTTTGCGCAAAGGGAAGTGTGTTCAGGTATTTTATGATGTTTCCACTGGATTTATGGGATCCTCAGAGCATGACATTTTGCTCTTTCACACCGAGGCCTGGTGATTATCAAGAGGGAGAGTGTTGGAAACATTTATCAAATACTGTGAGGAACTTTATCTATTCACAATGGATTTGTTTTTATTGACTTCGTTGACACTGTACGGTGAAGAAGAAAAAATGACTGAGAAGCTCAGCTCATTAGTGGTGGTGAGATAAGACAATCAGAAATCAGACATCCTACATTTGCGTGCAGCAGGCCATTTAGCCTACTTCTATGAGTGCTCAGATTCACATGCTCAGTAATCAGTAAGAGGACAGAGAAACCAGACAGTTGCTCATTTCTCACATGGATCCTCCAAACAAAATACAGTGAAAAAAACGGTATGGTATGAATGGTATGAAATCAGTGGASGCTCCTTAGAGSAGGAAGGGGTGGACCATTCCTACTCAGTGAATTTAATAAAAATAAAAATAGTGAAACATTAAACAAGTTGTCCTTTCCAGATAAAACTATACTAAATATATTCACGTCACCAAATAACTGATTAAAACACACTGTGTTGCAATGAAGGTCTACAGTATAGCCTRAGCAGTCTGGGGTAGCACCATTGTGTAGCTGGAGGACAGCTAGCTTCCGTCCTCCTCTGCATACATTGACTTCAATACAAAACCTAGGAGGCTCGTGGTTCTAACCCCCTTCCATAGACATACACAGTAATTATGACGACTTCCAGACGATGTCCTCCAACCTATCAGAGCTCTAGTAGCATGAACTGACATGTTGTCCACCCAATCGATGGATCAGAGAATGTATCTAGTACTGAAAGCATAGCTAGCACTGCTGTGCATAAAATGTGGTGAGTAGTTGACTCAGAGAGAGAAAGACAATCATTTTTAACAAATGTATTTATTTTTAAAAATGAAGGAGAAGCAGGGAGAGAGAGAGATTTTGTTGTATTTTTTTCAGTTACTTAGCTAGCTAACGAAGCTACCRAATTTAGCCTTCTCAAACACCCAGCTCAGAGAGGAATGCTATTTATGTTAGCTAGCTGGCTAAGGCTATCCAACACTAGAACTCTTCCAAGTCAAGGTAAGCTTTCGGTTTATTGCCACTGGGGCCCACTGGTGTAASTGCTAAACTGCTTGCTTTACACTGTGCTGCGTGATTGTAGTGGGTTTACTAAAGTGTTAGTTCTAGTAGCTATYTTGACTATGAKGTTAGCTAATATGGTGACATTAACAACGATGTAGGCTGTGTGTGGCAGTAACCGGTTATGCGGTATGAAGGTTTAGCTTGGAAAGCTTTTTTTGCCTGGTCACGTACAGCTGTTGTGTTGTGCACTGAAGTCCACAAGCGAAGGGAAAAGGTGAGAGGAGAGCACATAGATGCAAGAAGGAAATATACAATGAGCAAAGTGATGATGGTGTTTGTATGTGGCTGCTATGAAAGTAAACTTCATGGCAAGGGTGGTCAGGGGTGTGTTCATTCCGCCAATTCTGTTYAAAMACTTTTATTTAAACTGAAGCAAACGGAACAAAACGGGGATAAACCTACCTGAATTTGTCCAATAGAAACCSTCATTTGCAACTGTTTGGACTAATTATTACACTCTAGATCAGCTAGATTCAGGCCACAGTGTGTAAGGAGGTATGCAATATGTCACTGTCTGCAATCTTGATTACTCCAATTTGCCTCTTGACCTGTGCATCTACTTATAATCTTAAAATTTGAATTTTAGGTTGTAGCAACCTGATGATGGGTATAGGGAAAATGTAAGTATCATGTAGTAGCCTAAGCCTATCGATGTTACATTGAACTGACAATCAAATATGAATAACAGTCATCCAATATGCTGTAATAGAAATAAGGCCATGCTCCACCAACAGCCACTGTATGAAARAKACCAAAACRTGTTTCTCACAAGTGTAGCAGGTTGTGAACTCTGCAAACAACATTTCCCCTCCAAGAATGAGAAACAATGACTGTAGAGCCCTAATTAATCCATGCATTAACATAGATGTATGTAACCACATGACAGGGATMAACAGTAAATGGGGAACTGYTCAAAGGGCAAACAATTAACACAATAAAACAATGAATTCGCAATAATTGTCAGAAGACAGCTCAGAGCGTTCTGGAGAGTTGAGCGCGTTCTGGAGAGAGACGCGCCTATATCTTCGCTACACACCGCTCCCCTTTCTTCTTGTCTCAACATTTCAAATTATACTCAAGAAACCTTATCTTCACACATATTTTAGATGCATTSCTTTTCACTGACAGCCAGCACCTGAATAATCAGCTATACTTTATTAGAAAGGAGATTTTTTTCAACCCTCCTGCGCTCAGCACCCCCTACTCGAAACATATTCCCAAAGCTATGGATACCTGTATGTGGAGGCAAGTGGGTAATATACATCCTGGGTTGGTCTCGTGACAGTGGTAGCCTAATGAGCTAAATATCAGTACAATATTCACAATTAATTATTCTTATAATATTGGTCAGATTATTAATTTCAGACAATGAAGAAGTGTGTGATCGCGGTGCTGTTTAGTGCTGAGTGATAGGAGGGAGCGGTATGACAGAAAAAAATATGAATATGAATCCATATCTCTCCTCCCCGTGACGTAACAGTCTAGTCCCGGGGAGCGTTGGTCTCCGGTCCCGTCTTATCACTAAGCAGTTAGTTGGGCATCCAACAACCATCGAACGAGCTCTGTTAACTATACGGCGCAGCTTCACGGTTTCTTCGCGGAAGAAGCCTCCCTCTCTGCCTCGCTTTGTGTATTATTCCACTCTTCGCTCGCTATCTTTAGTCGAAGTCGGACATATCATTAGTGAACAGTTTTACGGCTTGAAGGAGAGAAAACGTTGGGACACGCTGAATAGAAGGAGCGGYCGGAAAGGATCGAGAGAGAGAGAGAGAGGTCACCGTGCCCTGTCTGCATTTCGCTCTCACCACGCCATGAAGATGCAGAGAATATCCGAGGTGGTGCTGCTGATGGCCGGGGTTGCAGTGGGGCTGTGTGCCTGTCACACAGTGAAAGGTAGGTTAAGGGGAACTTGGCGCTCCCTACCCCTTGCGTGGTGCGCTCTCTCTGTCACTTTGCAATGTGCTTATTGTTGAAGAGGCGGCAATGGGAGGGAGGAATATAGGGAGAGGAGAGAGCGTCCATATCGGAGTATTTTCACCTCTAATGTGGGCTGATTGCGCTGTGATTGTATTAATTTACAATCTATGATATCATATGGTTAAATGGCTGTGATTTGTAAAGCAGTCGAGGCAGYGGGGGAATTATAGGGAGGCTGGCTGATAGGTCTATTTCCGAGTGGAGGTGCCTCTGGGACCTGTCATTTCTTATCAGGYGGAGTGGTGCCGCTGCGTTGAGTCCAATGTGTCCAAGTTTTCACTGTGACATCTGCCTATGGATATGGTCCCTCGCCATGTGATAGGCATGTTATAGCCTGCCTCCTCGAACCGACCGAGACAGATCTTGGGTTTTTGAAGAGATATGAGGTGGTAAGAATAGTAGAAAGTAGTCTGATATCTTATTGATGTTGAGGACTATTTAGGCATATAATGTCCTGATGCTGATATAAATATGAGTAAGCCCCTACGTATCAGATATTGATATGATGATGCCGATGCTGCTGCTGATGGTGATGATGGTGCTTATTATTATTATTATTAGCCTAGGCCTGTTCTTTTTCTTTTGTTATCAGCCATATAATATGATGAGCGATTAATTTATATCGTTAATGGATTGCGGACTGCACTCCCTCGGTGAGCTAAATATATCTGTGTTATAGCACATATGAGACTAACTGCTCACGAGCCACTCCGGTGCCACAGGTAAATTGGTGGATCTGGCACCAGGTACACATTAATAAACTCCCCGTAGACTGTGGCTGCTGTTTGGGGAGCGTAATAACAAATGTGGCACCTGTCACTTTGTCTGGCAGCAGTGGCAGTTGCCGGATGCATGATTAGGTGTTGCTCCGCGCCTGTCCCTGTGCGTCGGATAGAAAGCAGCCTTTGCGTCTGGCTTCACATGCGCCCAATAGGCCTATTCGTCTCTATCTGTTGACCTAGTAGTATGGATGCATATGATAAAAACAAATGATCGGAGTAGGGAGGCGAAGCTTGTGCTTCATCTGCATTTTCAATTGAATATGATTATAGCCTGACCCGGAGCAGAGCGCGCGCGCGCGCGTGTGTGTGTGTGAGCGAGAGATAGGGAATGCACTAGCTGTCTATGGTGCTGATTTGCAATAAGAGCCTGAGTGTGTTTTAATGTGTTGTCAGTGGTGCTGAAGTTACCCATATGAGTGTTGGTGTTTGTTTGCAAGTGGATACATGGTCTGTCACCAACTCCATCCACAAATGTGTAGACTTTGTTCATCTCGAGATAGCATGATAGTAGCTCAGGACTGTTGGACTTTTCAAGCCACTGCTCGGCTGCTAAGTGAGAAGTAAACACATTACCGTCGAGTCAATAGGGGTGGAAACGCCGGCACACCACAGTTCTAATTAAGTCCCCAGGGCCGCAACATAGGAGAAAATGAGAGCCCATTGTTTAGATACAATACATGACCAAAAGTATGTGGACACCTGCTTGTCGAACATCTCTTTCCAAAATCATGGGCATTAATATGYGGTTGGTCCCCCCTTTGCTGCTATAACAGCCTCCACTCTTCTGGGAAGACTTTCCACTAGATGTTGGAAAATTGCTGRAGGGTCTTGCTTCCATTCAACCACAAGAGTATTAGTGAGGTTGGGCACTGATGTTGGGCGATTAGGCCAACAGGTATTCAATGGGGTTGAGGTCAGGTCTCTGTGCAGGCCAGTCAAGTTCTTCCACACCGATCTCAACAAACCATTTCTGTATGGACCTCGCTTTGTGCACGGGGCATTGTCATGCTGAAACAGGAAAGGCCCTTCCTCAAACTGTTGCCATAAAGTTGGAAGCACAGAATCGTCTAGAATGTCATTGTATGCTGTAGCATTAAGATTTCCCTTCACTGGAACTAAGGAACTAACTAAAACAGCCCCAGATCATTATTCCTCCCCCACCAAACACAGTTGGCACTATGCATTGGGTCAAGTAGCGTTCTCCTGGCATCTGCCAAACCCAGATTCGTCTGTCTGACTGCTAGATGGTGAAGCYTGATTCATCACTCCAGAGAATGCGTTTCCAATCCTCCAGAGTCCAATGGTGGCGAGATTTACACCACTCCAGTCTACACTTGGCATTGCGCATGGTGATCTTAGGCTTGTGTGCTGGCTGCACGGCCAAGGAAACCCATTTCATGAAGCTCCCGACGAACAGTTATTGTGCTGACGTTGCTTCCAAAGAGAGTTTGGCACTTGGTAGTYAATGTTGCAACTGAGGACAGACGATTTTTATGCACTACATGCTTCAGCACTCGGTGGTCCCWTTCTGTGCCACGTTGAAAGTAACTGACCTCTTCAGTACGGACCATTCTCCTGCCAATGTTTGTCTATGGAGACACACCTGTCAGCAACGGGTGTGGCTGAAATAGCCGAKTACACTAATTTGAAGGCGTGTCTACATGCTTGTCTATATGCAGTGTATATGCTGCTATCCTGGCCCTCTAGCCGKATTTAAAGATGACATTTTCAATTGCCATCTTTAACTCCGTGTAAAAGCGAGAGAAACGTGTGAGACATACAGTAACATTCTGAACATGTAACATAGTAACATTATCTTCTGTCATGATGCAGCTTTTCCTTAAAATGTTCCATGCGACAGTTAGAGAAGACTCAGGAATTGGCTGTTCTCCAGGACAACTTTGAGGCGCGGTCTTCCCCTGTCATTTTCTGTGTAGCCACCGTTGCATTTCAAGAACCGTGAACTAACGACACTCCTTTTAATCAAAGAGATTCTCAAAGCATCCGCTCCAAATCTAGAGCTGTGTGTTTATGCCCGTAAGTATGTGTGTTGGTCCATGTTGACAGCAGCCAAGTATGCAAAACTGCGAAGAGGCGGCYAAGCTATTTACAAAGGCATTATTGCATTCACGGTTGCACACTGTGGCTCAAACGATTTCTCCCACAACCCACCATGTCTCACGCTCAGCAGCGTGGTGGGGAGAATTTTTTCGCGGTTGAGTAGAAAGCGGTGCAGAGGTTTTTGCCAGAGCTGCCCGGAGCTGCGCTTTTGTGTAATTCCAAGCAATATGAACTATGAATTTAGATAGCTCATTACCTACAGTATGTGTATTTTCATTTAGCTACCCACAGCGTCTGTTTCCATCGAGGAACCTTTTGCAGCTTTATTATTTTTGGGGGTAGACACACAACTATTATTTTTCAATCAGAAAGTACACACAAACAGTACTTCAAATGTAATATGACTCAGTCCATAGAGGAAGCAAAGTATTACGTGGTAATACAATTTGGCCAACTGCAGGAGTATTTTGYATGCTGTTGGTTGACTACTGTATATGTGAAAACGAGGTACAGAATGCATATTTCAATGCACAAGGTTAAAATAAATCAAGATAAACAGAGTTATGATTAACAGAAACTTCCACCTTCATTATAAAATTAGGTATTATTTCAATATAGGCTATGCTTCCTCTATAGAAGCACCTGACCTATACCCTGAGTATACCAAACATCAGGAACAGCTTCCTAATATTCAGTTGCACCATTRTGTAGAAACGATGAGAATCGAAAGGTTCAGAACTTTTGTGAAACATCACAGCACAATGGCAAATATAAATCAAAACTGGATGGTGTTCAGAGATGCAGTGCATTCAGAAAGTATTCAGACCCCTTCACTTCACTTCACACTTCACACTTCACAGACCCCTTTCACATTTTGTTATGTTACAGCCTTATTCTAAAAATMTATTAAATCGTTTTTTTTACCTCATCAATCTACACACAAAATGCCATAATGATAAAGCAAAAACAGGTTTTTAGAAATGTTTGCAAAACTGAAATATCACATTTACATAAGTATTCAGACCCTTTACTCAGTACTTTGTTGAAGCACCTTTGGCAGCAATTATAGCATTGAGTCTTCTTGGTTATGATGCTACAAGCTTGTTACACCTGTATTTGGGGAGTTTCTCCCATTCTTCTCTGCAGATCCTCTCAAGCTCTGTCAGGTTGGATGGGGACCGTTGCTGCATAGCTATTTTCATGTCTCTCCAGATATGGTTGACCAGGTTCAAGTCAAGCCAGCTCTGGCTGGGCCACTCAAGGACATTCAGAGACTTGTCCCCGAAGCCATTCCTGCGCTGTCTTGGCTGTGTGCTTAGGGTCATTGTCCTGTTGGAAGGTGAAACTTCGCCCCCAGTCTGAGGTCCTGAGCACTCTGGAGCAGGTTTTCATCAAGGATCTCMCTGTACTTTGCTCTGTTCATCTTTCCCTCGATCCWGACTAGTCTCCCAGTCCCTGCCGCTGAAAAACATCCCCACAGTATGATGCTGGCACCACCATGTTTCACCTTAGGGATGGTGCCAGGTTTCCTCCAGATGTGACGCTTGGCATTCAGGCCAAGGAGTTCAATCTTGGTTTCATCAGACCAGAGAATCTTGTTTCTCATGGTCTGAGAGTCCTTTAGGTGCCTTTTGGCAAACTCAAAGCAGGCTGTCAGGTGCCTTTTACTGAGGAGTGGCTTCCGTCTGGCCACTCTACTATAATGGCCTGATTGGTGGAGTGCTGCAGAGATGGTTGTCCCTCTGGAAGGTTCTCCCATCTCCACAGAGGAACTCTGGAGCTCTGTCAGAGTGACCATCGGGATCTTGGTCAACTCCCTGATCAAGGCCATTCTCCCCCGTTTGCTCAGTTTGTCCGGACGGCCAGCTCTAGGAAGAGTCATGGTGGTTCTAAACTTCTTACATTTAAAAATGATGGAGGCCACTGTGTTCTTSGGGACCTTCAATGCTGCAGACATTTTTTTGTACCCTTCCCCAGATCTGTGCCTTGACTCAAACTTGTCTCGGAGCTCTACGGACAATTCCTTTGACCTCATGGCTTGGCTTTTGCTCTGACATGCACTGTCAACTGTGTGACCTTATAGAGACAAGTTTGTGCCTTTCCAAATCATGTCCAATCAATTTAATTTACCACATGTGGACTCCAATCAAGTTGTAGAAACATCTCATGGATGATCAATGGAAACAGCATGCAACTGAGCTCAATTTTGAGTCTCATAGGAAAGGGTCTGCATACTTACGTAAATAAGGTATTTCAGTTTTTTATTTATTTTAGATTCTTCAAAATAGCCTCAAATTTAAAATTTGCCTTGCTGACAGCTTTGCACACTTTTGGCATTCTCTCAACCAGCCACATGAGGTAGTTATCTGGAATGCATTTCAATTAACAGGTGTGCCTTGTTAAAAGTACATTTGTGGAATTTCTCTCCTTCTTGATGCGTTTGAGCCAATCAGTTGTGTTGTGACAAGGTAGGATTGGTAGACAGGAGATAGCCCTATTTGGTAAAAGACCAAGTCCATATTATGGCAAGAACAGCTCAAATAAGCAAAGAGAAATGACAGTCCATCATTACTTTTGTAACGTCCTGACCAGAGTTATTATGTGTTTTGCTTGTTTAGTGTTGGTCAGGACGTGAGCTGGGTGGGAATTCTATGTTGTGTGTCTAGTTTGTCTGTTTCTGTGTCCAGCCTAATATGGTTCTCAATCAGAGGCAGCTGGTAATCGTTGTCCCTGATTGAGAATCATATATAGGAGGCTTGTTTTGTGTTGGGATTTTGTGGGTGATTGTTTCCTGTCTCTGTGTTTGTCTGSACCAGATAGGTCTGTCTCGGTTTTTTCACATTTGTTATTTTGTATSTTGTTTGTAGTGTTTCACTTGTTCTTTAATTAAACATGTTGAACACMAGCCGCGCTGCACTTTGGTCCTCTCCTTCACCCCTGGAAGAAAGCCGTTACAACTTTAAAACATGGGTGGTCAATTCAGAACATTTCAAGAACTTTTAAAGTTTCTTCAAGTGCAGTCGCAAAAAACATCTACCTCTATTATGAAACTGTCTCTCATGAGGACCGCCACAGGAAAGGAAGACTCAGAGTTACCTCTGCTGCAGAGGATAAGTTCATTAGAGTTACCAGCCTCAGAAATTGCAGCGCAAATAAAAGCTTCACAGTGTTCAAGTAACAGACAACATCTCAACATCAACTGTTCAGAGGAGACTGCATGAATCAGGCCTTCATGGTCGAATTGCTGCACAGAAACCACTACTAAAGGACACCAATAAGAAGAAGAGACTTGCTTGGGCCAAGAAACAGGAGCAATGGACATCAGACCGGTGGAAATCTGTCCTTCGGTCTGATGAGTCCAAATGTAAGATTTTTGGTTCTAACCGCCGTGTCTTTGTGAGATGCAYAGTAGGTGAACGGATGATATCCGCAGGATCTCCGCCTGTTCCCACCGTGAAGCATGGAGCAGGAGGTGTGATGGTGTGGGGTTGCTTTGCTGGTGACACTGTCTGTGATTTATTTAGAATTCAAGGCACACTTAACCAGAATGGCTAACACAGAATTATGCAGCGATACGCCATCCCATCTGGTTTGCACTCAGTCCCACTATCATTTGTTTTTCAACAGGACAATGACCCAACACACCTCCAGGCTGTGTAAGGGCTATTTGACCAAGAAGGAGTGATGGAGTGCTGCATCAGATGACCTGACCTCCACAATCACCCGACCTTAACCCAATTGAGATGGTTTGGGATGAGTTGGACCTTAGAGTGAAGGAAAAGCAGCCAACAAGTGTTCAGCATATGTGGGAACTCCTTCAAGACTGTTGGAAAAGCATTCCAGGTGAAGCTGGATGAAAGAATACCAAGAGTATGCAATGCTGTCATCAAGGCAAATGGCAAACTTTGAAGATTCTCTAAAATATAAAATATATTTAGATTTGTTTAACACTTTTTTGGTTACTACATGATGTCTTCACTATTATTCTGCAATGTAGAAAATATTAAAAATAAAGAAAAACCCTTGAATGAGTAGGTGTGTCCAAACTTTACTCTGGTACTGTATATATATGGGCGATTGGAAATTATGCAAACAATTACATTGATGAAAGCTACAATCTATCTGCAATATTAAAGCTGATCTACCCCCTAAAAATAAAAAAACAACATCAATAAGGGATCATAGCTTTCACCTGGATTCACCAGGTCTGTCTTTGATTTGAAATGGAGCAGGTGTTCTTCATGTTTTGTATAGTCAGAAGAGGACCCCATCAGCCAAAAAAAAGTGTTGACAAAAAAAAGAGGCAGATTTATGTCCCCCTTTTGAGCGAGGAAGTGCATTATCGGTGCGCTCTATAAATCCCCGGCCGGAGGCAGCACACATCCTGCCTGCCYTGCTGCGACTAGAAAACCATGGTTCAACATGGAGGAGGACATGTTGTTACCTATTATATTATATCCTATTTAGCCGACYCTTTTATCCAAAMCGACTTACAGTCATGCGTGRGTATATTTTTACGTATGGGTGGTCCTGGGAATCAAACCCTCTACCCTGGCGTTAAAAGAACCATGSTCTACCAACAGAGCTACAAAGGACCACCTCTCTGATCTCAGTACAGCCTTGCTTGTCTCTCCTATTTTTAGGTCTGGGTGAGAAAACCAAGGCTCAGAGTGGAGGAGTGCAGTACATCACTGATCCTAGATCAGTAATCTCTTTAATTTATATCAGGCTCAGCAATTTCACTGATTTCAAATCAGTGCTCTTATCTCAGATTATGGCAAAGTATGGAGGAGTGCTACCTCATTGATCTCAGCCCTGCCTTATCGACCTTACTTCAGATCAGGGTTTTGCTAATAGAGTAGTCTTAATTCACTGATCTCAAATCAGATTCTTCTTCTTATATAGACCATTGTTTAGTGATCAACTTGTGGTGGCCTTTAGTGGCCTTGTTGTTAGAGTGTCCATCCAGTGTTTGGATGGTTGGGAGTTTGATCCCTGTTTGAGCCATACKAAATACTGTAAAAACGGGAACCAATGCATCTCTGCTTGGCACTCTGCAGATAGATTGGGGGTAAGGRTGCTTATTTGATTTAACTAGCCAAGTCAGTTAAGCATATATTCTTATTTACAATGACAACCTACACCAGCCAAACCCAGACGANTGGGGGTAAGGTTGCTTATTTGATTTAACTAGCCAAGTCAGTTAAGCATATATTCTTATTTACAATGACAACCTACACCAGCCAAACCCAGACGATGCTGGGCCAATTGTGCACCACCCTATGTGACTCCCAATCATAGCCAGTTATGATATAGCCTGGATTAGAACCAGGGTGTCTGTAGTGACACCTCTAGCACTGAGATGCAGTGGCTTAGACTGCTGCGCCACTCAGGAGCTGTGTGATAGAATAGCGTCCAGTCGGTATACTTGTAGTGCCTCATGCTACAGAAACAGAATTGTCTCACAAGAGATATATCTTAGACTCTGAGTCCTTGTTCCAACATCCACCCAACACTCCACTGATAGCAAAGCAATGTATGCAAATGTATGGACATTTGGACAATATCTCCCCCATTGAATTCAGAACAATACAAAAGGTTACAGGTGTATGTACTACTGTGAGCTTTTAGCCTGTAGCCATAGCACCTCTGACCCACATAACACCTTGTCTCACCTATTGAATCCTCTCTCCTCCCCATCCTTTCTTCCCTCCCTATCTCCTTCCCTCCCTCCCTCTCTCCCCTTCCTCTCTCTCTCTCCCTCCCTACATCACTCCCTTCCCCTCCCCCCTCACTCCCTCCCTCGTTCTTCTACATTCTACATTGACATATTCCAAGATGGCGTAGCAGTGCAGACGTGGTTTGTCGTTCTCCAATGTACATTTTGTATTTTTCAACTTTTTTTGTATATATTTCAATTTATTTTCAATCTCTTTTCCATTTTTAAATTAAATATAGCCAGAACCTCCATCAGAAGCTAACCAGCTACTAGCTATTAAGTCTTTAACTTCTGCACAGACACCAGCTGCTTTTAGCCTGGATAATACATGCCAGCCTGCCAGTATCGGACTGTTTTCTCCACTACAACGCCGGATTCCTGCCGTAGGCCCTGGACCATTACCCCTGATCATCACAGCTAGCTAGCTGCCACCGAGTGACCCAGCCCCGAAGCTAGCTTTGAGCCAGGCCCACCTCCCGGCCTGCTCAGTGATCACTCGGCTACACAGCTGATGCCTCCCAGACTCTACCCCAACACGGCTAGAATCCACTACTCCACTGGATCCTTGCCGTAAGCTCTGGACCTTTGCATCGGATCATCGCTGCTAGCTAGCTGCTACCGAATGGCTATAGCGGCTAACGCCCCTGCCCCGAAGCTAGCACCAGTTAGCCACAAGCCAGGCGCATCTCTCGGCTAGCAAACTAAATTACTACAACTACAATACCTCTTTTGCCATCTGGCCCGGACCCTTTGTCGACACGGTGCCCCGCCGTACCACCACGACTGGTCCGCCGACGTAACTCCATCCACTGTGCCCTCAACCGGCCTTTGCTGGACGTCGGAGCAGACACTTCTACTTACCCCGGCCTGCTAACTTTAAACGCCGTGTCTACCGCTTGCTAGCGTAGTAACGACTACTCCGGCTTCCCAGTTTCATATTTTGCTGTTCATTGGACCCTATGATCACTTGGCTACATAGCTGATGCCTGCTGGACTGTTCATTAATCACGGTACTCCATTTTGTTTATTTATTTATTTTTGTTTATCTGTCGGCCCCAGCCTCAAACTCAGGCCCTGTGGGTAGTTAACCGACCCTCTCTGCCCATTCATCGCCATTTTACCTGTTGTTGTTGTCTTAGCTGATTAGCTGTTGTTGTCTTACCCGTTGTTGTCTTAGCTAGCTCTCCCAATCAACACCTGTGATTGCTTTACGCCTCACTTTATGTCTCTCTCAAATGTCAATATGCCTTGTATACTACGGTTGTTTAGGATAGTTATCATTGTTTTAGTTTACTGCGGAGCCCCTAGTCCTACTCAATATGCCTCCGATACGTCCTTTGTCCAACCTCCCACACATGCGGCGACCTCACCCAGCATAACTAGCGCGCCCAGAGATGTAACCTCTCTTATCATCACTCAATGCCTGGATTTACCTCCACTGTACCCGCACTGTACATTATGCCCTTCTACCACGGGCAGAAATCTGCTCCTTTTATTCTCTGTCCCCGACGCACTAGACGATCAGTTTTGATAGCCTTTAGCTGTACCCTCATCCTACTCCTCCTCTGTTCCTCAGGTGATGTGGAGGTTGACCTCTACCGCTTCTCTCTCCCGGATCCGGGATCCTCCTCATCAAAAAAGCTGACTAGCATAGCCTAGCCTAACGCGGCAGGGATATCATATAATATAATTTCATGAAATCACAAGTCCAATA
>NW_019942931.1:213157-218790 GCF_002910315.2 Salvelinus sp. IW2-2015
TACAGGCAAATGAAAGATAAACATATTGTGAATCCAGCCATCACTTTACTAAAACATACATGTTGTACAGCAAATGAAAGATACACTGGTTCTTAATGCAACCGCTGTGTTAGATTTTTAAAAAAGAACTTTAGTACAACGTACAGCATGCAATATTGTGAGACAGCGCTCACCAATTCTCCGCCTTGTTGGAGCCAACATAAATCACAAAAATACGAAATAACATCATAAATATTCTGTTGTGCAAGGGGTCCTAGTTCCAGAATATATCGTTGTTTTGTTTTAGAATGTCCATTTCTTCTGTCGAATTAGCAACTTTGGCTAGCCATGTGGAGGGCAAATGTCCAAGAAATCTTTGCGCCTGGAACGAAAAATTCCAAAAGTCCCAATAAAACATCGAATAAACTGGTCAAACTCAGTTGAAAATCCTACTTTATGATGTTTTTCTCATATGTATCCAATAAAATCAGAGCCGGAGCATTTCGTCGCGTATACCGAACGCATTTCAGAAAACAATGTGAGGTTCCCTGGTGCGCAGTTGAATACTGACAAAAGAGCGGACCTATCACTCCAAAAGCTCTCATTCGGTCTCACATCAAGCTAGACACCCCATTCAACATTCTACTGCCTGTTGACATCTAGTGGAAGGCATATGAAGTGCATACAGATCCATAAATAAAAGTCAGTTGAATAAGCAGGCCCTGACACAGAGCCCCATTTTCAGAATTTTCACTCCTGTTTGGAAGTTTGCTGCCAAATGAGTTCTATTTTACTCACAGATATAACAGTTTTAGAAACTTCAGAGTGTTTTCTATCCAATAGTAATAATAATATGCATATTGTATAGCTAGAACAGAGTACGAGGCAGTTTAATTTGGGCTCGATTTTTTCCCAAAGTGAAAATAGCGCCCCCTATTAAGAAGAAGTTTTAACCCCTGCGTGTCCCCAGGCACTCTCATTTGTTGACTTCTGTAACCGAAAAAGCCTTGGTTTCTTGCATGTTAACATCAGAAGCCTCCTCCCTAAGTTTGTTTTACTCACTGCTTTAGCACACTCCGCCAACCCTGATGTCCTTGCCGTATCTGAATCCTGGCTTAGAAGGCCACCAAAAATTCTGAGAATTCCATCCCCAACGACAACATTTTCCGTCAAGATAGAACTGCCAAAGGGGGTGGAGTTGCAATCTACTGCAGAGATAGCCTGCAAAGTTCTGTCATACTTTCCAGGTCTATGCCCAAACAGTTCGAGCTTCTAATTAAAAAAATGTGACTCTCCAGAAATAAGTCTCTCGCTGTTGCCACCTGTTATAGATCCCCCCCGCTCCCAGCTGTTCCCTGGACACCATATGTGAATTGACTGCCCCCCATCTAGCTTCAGAGTTTGTTCTTGTAGGTGACCTAAACATGGATATGCTTACACCCCGGCAGTCCTACAATCTAAGCTAGATGCCCTCAATCTCACACAAATTATCAACGAACCCACCAGGTACAACTCTAAATCCGTAAACATGGCAGCCTCATAGATATTATCCTGACCAACTTGCCCTCCAATTACACCTATGCTATTTTCAATCAGTATCTCAGCGATCACTGCCTCATTCCCGCATCGACTATGGGTCCGCGGTCAAACGACTACCCCTCATCACTGTCAAACGCTCCCTAAAACACTTCTGCGAGCAGGCTTTCTAATCGACCTGGCCCGGGTATCCTGAAAACATGACTCACCCCGTCAGTCGAGGATGCCTGGTCATCTTTAAAAGTGCTTTCCTCACCATCTTAAATAAACATGCCCCTTTCAAAAAATGTAGAACTAAGAACAGATATAGCCCTTGGTTCACTCCAGACCTGACTGCCCTCGCCCAGCACAAAAACATCCTGTGGCAGACTGCATTAGCATCGAATAGTCCCCACGATATGCAACTTTTCAGGGAACCAATACACGCAGTCAGTCAGGAAAGCAAAGGATAGCTTTTTCAAACAGAAATTTGCGTCCTGTAGCTCTAACTCCAAAAAGTTTTGGGACACTGTAAAGTCCATGGAGAATAAGAGCATCTCCTCCCAGCTGCCCACTCCACTGAGGCTAGGTAACACTTTCATCGCCGATAAATCCACGATAATCGAGAATTTAAATAAGTATTCTCTCTTCAATAAGCATTTCTTCCATGCTTTCCTCCTGGCTACCCCAACCCCGGGCAACAGCTCTGCACACCCCGCAGCTACTTTCCCAAGCCTCCCCAGCTTCTCCTTCACCCAAATCCAGATAGCAGATGTTCTGAAAGAGCTGCAAAACCTGGACCCGTACAAAATCAGCTGGGCTAGACTCCTGGACCCTCTCTTTCTAAAATTATCCGCCACCATTGTTGCAACCCCTATTACCAGTCTGTTCAAGCTCCTTTTCGTATCGCCCGAGATCCTAAAGATTGGAAAGCTGCCGCGGTCATCCCCTTCTTCAAAGGGGAGACACTCTAGACCCAAACTGCTACAGACCTATATCTATCCTGCCCTGCCTTTCTAAAGTCTTCGAAAGCCAAGTTAATAAACAGATCACTGATCATTTCGAATCCCACCATACCTTCCCACTGTGCAATCTGTTTCCGAGCTGGTCACGGGTGCACCTCAGCCACGCTCAAGGTACTAAACGATATCATAACCGCCATCGATAAAAGACAGTACTGTGCAGCCGTCTTCATCGACCTGCCAAGGCTTTCGACTCTGTCATTCACCATATTCTTATTGGCAGACTCAACAGCCTTGGTTTCTCAAATGACGCCTCGCCTGGTTCACCAACTACTTCTCAGATAGAGTTCAGTGTGTCAAATCGGAGGGCCTGTTGTCCGACCTCTGGCAAACCTCCAAACGAGCTTCAATGCCATACAACACTCCTTCCATGGCCTCCAACTGCTCTTAAACGCTAGTAAAACTAAATGCATGCTGTTCAACTGCTCGCTGCCTGCACCCACACGCCCAACTAGCATAACTACTCTGGACGTTTCTGACCTAGATATTGTGGACAACTACAAATACCTAGGTGTCTGGCTAGACTGTAAACTCTCCTTCCAGACTCATATTAAACATTTCCAAACCAAAATAAAATCTAGAATCAGCTTTCTATTTTGCAACAAAGCCTCCTTCAATCACTCCCCCAAACATACCCTTTTAAAATGGACTATCCTACCGATCCTCGTTTTTCCGCGAGTTAATTTACAAAAATAGCCTCCAACACTCTATCGAGCAAACTGGATGCAGTCTATCACAGTGCCAACCATTTTGTCACCAAAGCCCCATATACCACCCACCATTGCGACCTGTATGCTCTAGTCGGCTGGCCCTCGCTATCTATTCGTCGCCAGACCCACTCGCTCCAGGTCATCTATAAGTCTATGCTAGGTAAAGCTCCGCCTTATCTCAGCTCACTGGTCACGATAACAACACCCACCCGTAGCACGCACTCCAGCAGGTATATCTCACTGGTCATCCCCAAAGCCAACACCTTCTTTGGCCGCCTTTCCTTCCAGTTTTCTGCTGCCAATGACTGGAACGAATTGCAAAAATCGCTGAAGCTGGAGACTTATATTTCCCTAACTAATGTTAAACATCAGCTATCTGAGCAGCTAACCAATCACTGCAGCTGTACATATCCCATCTGTAAATAGCCCATGCAAATAGCTGACATAGCCCATCTGTAAATAGCCCATCCAATCTACCTACCTCATCCCCATATTGTTTTTTCATCATCTGCACATCTACCACTCCAGTGTTAATTTGCTAAAATGTAATTACTTCGCTACTATGGCCTATTTATTGCCTACTTCCTCACGCATTTGCACACACTGACATAGACTTTCTTTTTTTCTATTGTGTTATTGACTGTACGCTTGTTTATTCCATGTGCAACTCTGTGTTGTTGTTTGTGTCGCACTGCTTTGCTTTATCTTGCCAGGTCGCAGTTGTAAATGAGAACTTGTTCTCAACTAGCCTACCTGGCTAAATTAAATCAAGGTGAAATAAAAATAAAAAAATAAAAAAATTGCTTGGGGCTGGGATTATTTCTTCATGGTCCTTATCTCTTGCACTCCTTTCTAGTTTTTCAGGAGGTGAACAATGTGTGTGTGTACATGTGTATGTGTGTGTTAGGTGTGTTATAGTTGGAGATAAGCCTCACTAATCACAGTGGGCAGGTGAGCTCTCTTGCTCCCCTGCTCTCCCTCTGGGGCTATGCTGACCATACTTAGCACTAGACAGGCCCATTGATTTACTCCCTGAGGTGTGAAGAAGGGGGAGAGAGGAAGAAAAGAGAAAGCGAGAGAGAGAGAGAGAGAGAGAGAGAGAGGGTGAGTGGAGAAACACCAGAGGCTTTATAGAATTAAGAAGGAACGTCCCTTGTCTTTGAGACTGCTCCCTGAGGAAAGGGCGGAGAGGAGAGGAGAGGAAGGAGGATTGCTTAGTGAGGGAAAGGAATAATAGAAGCAATTAGAGATAGATGGAGAAAAGTATTCACCCTCCCTCACCCCAGTGTTCACCCCACCTTTTAACAACCGCAGCAGCAAGAGACAAGGAACACACCTTACAAACCCATTAGTGCCCAGAGTCTCCAGCATGACTGTGTTTTTTATTTATTTATTTCACCTTTATTTAACCAGGTAGGCCAAGACAAAGCAAAGCAGTGCAACACAAACAACAGAGTTCGGCAGTGTATCAAATACTTGTTCTCCCCACTGTATATATGTGCAAACGTAGTAAGATTAGGGAGGTAAGGCAATAAATAGTCCATAGTGGCAAAATAATTACAATTTAGCAATTAAACACGGGAGTGATAGATGTGCAGAAGATGAATGTGCAAGTAGAGATACTGGGCTGCAAAGGAGCAAAAAAACAAAAAACAATATGGGGATGAGAATTGAACCCTGTGGCACCCCCATAAAGACTGACAGAGGTCTGGACAACAGACCCTCCGATTTGACACACTGAACTCTATCTGAGAAGTAGTTTGTGAACCAGGCGAGGCAGTCATTTGAGAAACCAAGGCTGTTGAGTCTGCCGATAAGAATCCGGTGATTGACAGAGTCGAAAGCCTCTGTCAATCTCTGTCAGAGCCGAAAGCAGACTGTGTGACTGTACGTGTTTAACTATACTTGTGGGGACCAGAAGTTGCCACAAGAATAGCAAACAAACAAAAAAAGTACCAACTGAGAACATTTTGTTAGTCCCCACAAGGTCAAATGCTATTTGTAAGGGATGTAGGGTTAAGGCTACAATTAGTGTCAGGGTTAGAAATTAGGGTTAGGGTTAGGAGTTAGGGTTAGGTTTAGCGTTAGGGTTAAGGTAAGGTTTTGGGTTCAAGGTTAGGGTTAGCGTTAAGGTTAGGGTAAGGGTAAGTGTTTTAAGGTTAGGTTTAGGGATAGGTTTTACAGAAAATTGGATTTTGAATGGGACTGAATTGTGTGTCCCCTCAAGTTTAGTTTGAGTGTGTGTATGTGTGTGTGTGAGATAGAGAGAGCGATTAAGAGTGTTTGTATTTTCTTTGTTTTCATGCAACACCAAAACAGAATAGAAACTTTTAGATAGAGGCTGTTGGCTAGACTCTTTCCCTGACACTTCAGCCAACTGTCTGGACATGCCCTTACACACACTCCC
>NW_019942931.1:223449-231438 GCF_002910315.2 Salvelinus sp. IW2-2015
TGTCCAGAGTGCAACCAGCATCCTCCCCACTTCTGCTTGTTTTTTCCCTCGTCTCCTTTCTCCAATCAATCGCTATTGCCGCACGCAATCTCACCCGTCCCTCTCCATCTTGTCAAAGCTGACAAAGCTCAGCATATCTCGCTGGTGTGCGCAACTCTCTGCTCTCCTCTCTCTCTTCTCCTCCTCTCTCTCTCTCTCTCTCTCTCTTCTCTCATCTCTCTCTCTCTCTCTCTCTCTCTCTCTCTCTCTCTCTCTCTCTGTCTCTCTGTCTCAATTCAATTTCAATTCAAGGGGCTTTTATTGGGAAACATGTGTTAACATTGTCAAAAGCTAGTGAGGTGGATATATACAAAAGTGCAATAAACAATAAAAATGAACAGTAAACACTACACATACAGAAGTTTCAAAACAATAAAGACATTACAAATGTCATATTATGTATATATACAGTGTTGTAACAATGTACAAAATGGTTTAAAGTACACAAGTACTCTGCCATTCAATTCATTTAAATTTG
Organism: Salvelinus sp. IW2-2015; assembly: GCF_002910315.2. NCBI lineage: Eukaryota > Metazoa > Chordata > Actinopteri > Salmoniformes > Salmonidae > Salvelinus > Salvelinus sp. IW2-2015. The sequence goes on from NW_019942931.1 coordinate 223,967, forward strand.
CTTTATTGGCGATATGTACGTAACAAATGTAGTCATATTGCAAAGCTTATTTTGGAATATTTTACAATAATCAAACAATAAAAGTTGAGAATCAGAATTGTCAACGACACGAGTAATCATACAATAACCAAGTGTCGAATAAAATACATTGTAACGATAACAATAAACATACAGTAGAGTACATGTGCAGGTTGATTGGCTGCTCAAGACATCTGTCTTCCGTCACTCTTTGCGAGCGCTCACTATGGAGCGCATGTCAGTCCTGCAAGCCACAGCTTTGCGCCTCCGACAACAGGACCTGGTGCCCTCCACTCTCATCAGTAGGGTCTTTGAAACCTTGAAGTAAGGGTTGTCATCTGGGGCAAATGATCTCTCATTAATTTTTTATATTTTTACATTTTGGTCAGATTGCAAGCTCCGTCTCAGGTTCTGCTATGTGCGTGGTTGCACAGCCTTTCCTACAGGGAGCCAGGTTTTCCTGTGGTTGACCCTTCTCAATGGCAAGGCTGTGCTCACTGAGCTCGTAGCTTGTCTAAGGTTTTTTCTAAGGTTTTTGAATCAGACTAACGCCATTGGTGCAAAATATTAGCCCCTCAGTGTTCATCTGTCGTCGAGTTTGGGCCAGTAATAGCACTGCATTTGCTTTTGGTGTTTGTGCTTGTGTTTCCCATAGGCAAGATAGTTTTGTTTTGACTGTGTTTGTATTTGGTTTCCTCCGGATTGATTGGTATTTTAGCTCCTGAGGCCATTCCATTGTGTTTATAGAACAGGTTTGTGAACCTCACGCCCAGGACCAGCCTGGATAGGGGACTCTTCTTCTTTCTCAGCCTGTGGCATTCTGGGGCTTGGTAATGAGATGCTTGCAGGGTCACTGCAATAACTTAATTGCTCTTTTTGGGAGTTTTTATCATTTAGTGGACTATTGGCCTAATTCTGCCACCTGCACTGCATTGTCATTGTAAGTTTTCCTCTGGACATGTCAGGATGAATCTTACAGAACCTCCTGTCATGCAGAGTTCAGGGGTGTTTGTCTTGTTTTATGGCGTAGACTGCCCTGTCATGCCTTTGTCTTCAGTTCATTCCCTGCCTCAATTAAGGTTCCAGTTGAGCTCTTTTTAAACCTAACAGCAAAAAGAGGGTTTGTGGAGCTCAACAGACAAGCCTGGAGGAGCTGTGTTGATAGTGCGACCTGTTCCTCTCCACCACCAGAGTCTATCTGATCTCAGAGGAAATGAACAGAGGGAGACATGGAGAGAATGTCGTCTCCCAGTGACACATATCAATTCCATGTGTAGTGTAAATGTCACRCATGAGTCACACACACACATGCACACATACACACAAGCTCCTCAGGTGACAAAATACACACTACCACCCTCACATATGGTATGTCTCAGTCATTTATAGAATAAGCAAGATGAAGTCCTCATTAGAGGTGCAACCCCKCTCCCCTCTCCTCAGTAGGGTTGTGTGTCAGTGCAACCCCCATCCAGGACCCCTGACAGTCATCTACAAAGGGTCTTCCATCTGCACACACGTCAGTCCCATGTCCCATGAGCTGTTTGACACATTTAGAACACGCTTAGTGCATTAGGACTCTCTTACGCACTAAACACAATTCGCGTGTGACGGTCATCCATCACTGTCTACTCTAACCTGTGATGGCTGTGATGTGCTGTTGGTCCCCTGATGCACTCCTGAATTTCAACCCTATCTGTATGTCAGACCCTTCCCTGACACGATGTCCTATAGAAACACCACATGTTCCTACTATACACTAGAGGAGACAGAAAGGCCCCAATACAACATCCATGAATACATACAGTATAACAAAATGTGATATCAAAGTATATTAATATTCACACTACCACCTTTCACTCCTCCTACATGCTCATTAACACCTCATTATTATTGCCAGAAATGGTCTTTGTGAAAACTGGCTGTCCACCAGGGCAGAAATGGTCTTTGTGAAAACTGGCTGACCACCAGGGCAGAAATGGTCTTTGTGAAAACTGGCTGTTCACCAGGGCAGAAATGGTCTTTGTGAAAACTGGCTGTCCACCAGGGCAGAAATGGTCTTTGTGAAAACTGGCTGTCCACCAGGGCAGAAATGGTCTTTGTGAAAACTGGCTGTGGGGAGTTAATGTTGAGGGGAGTTTGAGTTGAGGGGAGTTTGAGTGAGGGAAGCTTGAGTGAGGGGAGTTAAGTGGAGGGGGTGAAGTGAGCGGGCGAGCGTTAAGTGAGGGTAGGGTTGATGAGGGGAGTTGATCGTGAGCGGTAAGTTGAGTGAAGGGGAGTTAGTGAGGGGAGTGAGTCGAGGGGAGTTGAGTGAGTGGCGGAGTTTAGTGAGGTGGAGTTGGAGTGAGGGGAGTTGAGTGAGGGGGAGTTAAGTTGAGGCGGATGGTTTTGGTGAGGGGAGTTGAGTGTCTTGGAGGGGGGAGTTAAGTTAGGGGCGGGTTGGATGTGAGGGGGAAGTTAAGTTCGATGGGGAGTGGAGTGGGGGAGTGAGTGAGGGGTAGTTGATGAGGGGAGTTGAGTGAGGGGGGAGTTAAGTGAGGGGGAGTGAGTGAGGGAGTGAGCTGTGAGGGGGGAGTGTTAAGTGAGGGGAGTTGAGTGTGAGGGGAGTTGGAGTGAGTGGGGAGTTAAGTTTAGGGTGGGTTGAGTGAGGGGGGAGTTTAAGTAGGGAGTTGAGTGAGGGGAGTGTGCAGTTGAGGGGAGTTTGAGTGAGGGGGAAGAAAGTTAAGTGAGGAGTTGAGTTCGAGGGGAGTTGAGTGTAGGGTAGTGGAAGTTGATGTGAGGGGAGTTGAGTGAGGCGAGTTGAATGTGAGGGGAGTTTAAGTGAGGGGAGTTGAGTTGAGGGGAGTGTTAGTGAGTGAGAGTGAGGAAGGGGGGTTGAGTGAGGGGTGGTTTTGACGTGAGGGGGAAAGTTAAGCTGAGGGGAGTTGAGGTTGAGGGGATTTTGAGTGAGGGTGAGTTGACTGGTGCAAGGGAGTTGAGTTGAGGGGGGAGTTTAAGTGAGCGTAGTGAGTGAGGGGAGTTTGGTGAGGGGAGTGAGTGATGTGGGAGGTTTGAGTTGAGGGGAGTGAGTGAGGGGGAGACTTAGATAGATATCCTGAGGGATTAAGAGAAATTGAGAATGTCTGCTTTAAATAAGGACCAGGGCAAAGCCTTCGCTCTTAGTAATTAGAGTGCACTTAATACTGTTGTTAGGGAGAAGTTCTGCTGGAGACCCAGGGGCAGGGAGAGAGAGAAGGAGAGAGAGAGAGAAGAGAGAAGAATGAGAGAGAGAGAGACGAGAGAGAGAGAGAGAGACGAGAGAGATGAGAGAGAGAGAGATGAGAGAAGAGAGAGAGAGATGAGAGAGAGAGAGGAGAGAGAGATGAGGAAGAGAGAGGAAGGAGAGAGAGAATCGTTAGGATAATCCACCAGAAGCAAGCGGCAAGATACACAACAGAGGATGCTGGTGCGGAGGGAGCTACAGCACACAGTAACCCAGATTTTACCAGCAGCTCATGGGACAGGATGAAGGTGATTGAATTGACAACAGTATAGGTTAGAAAAACACTACATAAAAACAAACAAGGAAGACATGAACCAGGTTACTACATTGCCGATTACAACCACAGGAGGTTGGTGGCACTCTTATTTGCGCTCGTTAAAATGACTGGAGCGGAATCAGTGGAATTGTATCAAAAAATATCAAACCACATTGTTTTCAGGCTGTTTGGCAGCCAAACCATTTTTTGCTTCCATTATTATATCCGTTTTCCCTTCAGCAGCCTTCCATGGATACAACTAGTAGTTCAAATCACAAATGAAAGCTGTGAGTAATTCCTATTCCCTCTGCATCATAGATCCTGGCACGTAAGACTACATTTAAAAACCAACTAGCTTTCTCACCAGCCCTACAAGAGGAAGAGTTTTTGTAGACATGAGCCTTGTGTCTCATTGCTCCCTCTTCTGTCTTGTTTCAGCTGTTAGCTGCTAGGGAAAATTGTAAGACAGGCCTGTGATGCAAACTTACAACTTCAGATGATTAACAAGGGCCACGTTTCCATCCTTAACTCCTCCACATTGTCCTGGATTGGTTGAAAAGTCAAACGAGACATTTTTTTTTCTCATCAGGAACAAAAATTAAAGAAACTTTATGATCCGCAGGGGATAATGAGGACACATTGACCGGGAGGAAAGGAGTCAGCCTGTGTGTGTCACTGACCCACTTCAGATGGAGAAGAGATGAAACTGCAGCATTCGTGGCAGGTTCTTCTACAAAAAGACTGTTCCCACCTGTTTCCCTCACGCTCTCCTAAACTGATGCCACCATAAACACCCTGTATTGAGCTGTGTGTGTGTTGTGTGTGTGTGTGTGTGTGTGTGTGTGTTGTGTGTGTGTGTGTTGTGTTGGTGTGTGTGTGTGTGTGTGTGTGTGGTGTTGTGTGTGTGGTGTGTGTGTGTGTGTGGTGTGTGTGTGTGGTGTGGTGTGTGTGTTGTGAGACAGATGTCCTCCTAATGAAGAAGTTATATATCACAAAGAGATTTAAAGTGAGGGGCAGTTGCCATTATTAATGACTCACTCATTAGGACACACACACACACACAACACACAGTTCTGGTAGGGACGTGGAGATATGGTGGACCCACTGTGTAGAGGTGAGAGTCACGGACCAACAACTCAATAACAGTCTAGGACTGCAGCGACAACATGTTTACCACCAACTCCAATTACAGTCTAGACTGCAGGACAACATGGTACCATAAGTAATTTACAGTCCAAGAATTACAGGGACAACAGGGACAACATGTCCACAACTCAATACAGTCTAGACTTGCAGGACAACTATTGTACCACAAAACTCAATACAGTCTAGGACTGCCAGGACAACAATGTTACCTACCATACTCAATACAGTTTTAGGACTGCATGGACAACATGTACCACAACTCAATACAGTTTAGGACTGCAAGACAAACATACCAACAACTCAATACAGTCTAGGACTGCAGGACGAACAGTACCACAACTTCAATACAGTTTTCCAGACTGCAGGGCAACATGTACCACAACTCAATACAGTCTAGACTGCAGGACAACATGTACCACAACTCAATACAGTCTAGGACTGCAGGACAACATGTTACCAATAAATGGAATACAGTCCAGGAAATACATGGGGACAACAGGACAACATGCTACCACAACTCTAATACAGGTCCAGCTGCAGGGGAACAACATGTTACCACAACTCAATACAGTCCAGACGACAGGCACAGACAAAATGTACCACCAATTCAATTTACCAGTCCAGACTACAGGACAACAGGGACAACACTGCTACCATAGATTCAAATACAGTCCAGACTACAGGACAACATGGGACAACATGTACACAATTCAATTACAGTCCAGGACTATCAGGACACAGGACAGATGTACCCAACAACTCAATTACAGTTCCAGACTACAGGACAAAGACAACATGCTACCACAACTCAATACAGTTCAGACTACAGGACACAGGAACATGTACCACAACCTCAATACAGTTCCAGACTACAGACAACAGGACCAACATGTACCACAACTCAATACAGTCCAGACTTACAGGACAACTTGTACCACAACTCAATACAGTCCAGACTACAGGGGATTAACAGGACAACATTGTACCACAACTCCAAATACCAGTCCAGGACTACAGGGACAAACAGGACAACATGTTTTATACCACAACTCGATACAGTCCAGGACTACAGGACAAACAGGACAAGATGTATCCACAACTCAATACAGTTCCAGACTTACAGGACAACAGGTGACCAAGATGTACCACCAACTCATACCAGTCCAGACTACAGGTACAATCAGGACAACAATGTACCATCAAAACTCAATACAGTCCAGACTACAGGACAACAGGACAACCATGTACCACAACTCAATACCAGTCCAGACTCAGGAAACAGGACAACATGTACCACAACTCAATTACAGTTTCCAGACTACAGGACAACAGGACAACATGTGTACCACAACGCAATTACAGTCCAGGATACAGGACAAAAAAACCCAAGGGGACAACATGTACACAACTTCAATACAGTCCAGGACTACAGGACAAACAGGAACAAACATGTACCACAACTCATACAGTCCATACTACAGACAACAGGACAACATGTACCACAACTCAATTACAGTCCAGACTACAGGACAACAGTACCAACAACTCAATACAGTCCAGACTACAGGACAAACAGGACAAGATTGTACCACAAAACTCAATAACAGTCCAGACTCAGGGACAACAGGAACATTACCACCAACTCAATTACAGTCCAGACTACAGACAACAGGACAAGTATGTACCACAACTCAATACAGTCCAGACTACAGGACAACAGGACAAGAAGATGTACCACAACTCATACAGTCCAGACGTACAGAACAACAGAACAACATGTACACAACTCAATACGTCCAGGACTACGGATAACAGGACAAGATTGTAAACCACAACTCAATACAGTCAGGGACAACATGGACAACAGGACAACATGTACCACACCTCAAGCACATTCCAGACTGCAGGACAAGATGTACCCAAACTCTCCACTGAACTGCCATTAAAGAACACACACAAAACAGAAAATGTGCATTGGCCCGTGCACCCATGCATTCGACACCAACAGTACTGACACTCACACACACATATAATACATTCAGACATAGATTGAAACACAACTTATACTGTACCAGTTACTTTCTTTCAATATCCAAAATTAATTACTGAATGGATAGGATTTTTCTATTATGTTCATTGTTGGCAAGGAATTACACATTGGTTTTGCATTTATATTTCCCATTTATCCCCCATCCAATTGCCATTACACACACACCACAACACACACACACCACACACACACACACAACACACACACACAACACACACCCACACACACACACCACACACACACACACAACACAACACACACACACACACACACACATCACACAACACACACACACACAACACACTCTCCCTTGTGCTCTGGTTACTTTTGATGATTGTGTTAAGCTCTCGTCCCACTAGCATGTCTGTTCTCCTAATCTAAAGTTTTTATTTGAATTAATCTGTCTATTTCCCCTATGAAGGCACAGTTGTCATCCCATATGCTATTCATTTTACAGATTTGAGTGGAAGGTTGGCAGACATGCTGTTCTCACACACACACACCACACACACACACACCACACAACACACACACACACACACACACACACACACACACACCATCACCACACCCACACACACACACACACACACACACACACACACCACACCACACACCACACACACACACAACACATTGTGACATCGTTGCGAAGTAGTGCGGAAGAAAAATGTCACCACAGAGTCTTTTTTTTTAATCCATTTTTCTCTTATCTCTCTCTGGTGTCGCTGCCCTGGTGG